>NW_025793958.1:0-8217 GCF_021613505.1 Equus quagga | reverse complement strand
ATGGGTAGCTGCATTTCATCTGTACAGAGCAGAGGCCTAGTTAAAAGGAGAGCTGCCCTTACTGGGACGACCACAGCTCAGAAGACCATGACAGTCCCTGGGAAGTTCCCAGAGCTGGAACTGGGGCTTCGGCATGCAACAGACACCGCATGCCCTCAAGAGCCCCTTCCCTCCCTGAGGAAGTTTGGGAAAACTCAGCAGAAGGCAGAAGTGCAGGCCCAGGCAGAGCCCATCCAGGGGCATCCTTCCAACTACAGGGCTCCTTGCTGTAAAGTGACAAACACCAAGTCCTGCCACCAAGAAGCTGTCTTTGCTGGCCAGAGTTATCCTATAAGTATTAGACAGATCAGAGATGAGAACAGATACCCCAAGAAAGTTTTGGCCTTTAGGGACCAACTATCAGATCAGCAGTATCCCTCCTCTGTGTCCTGCAGGGAACCTGTGCCCCGTCCAAACCCCACCTACAGGGGTCAAGCCAGCCAGGGGCTTCTGGCTGCTCTCACCACTGAACGCACTGTGTTCAGAGATCCATCTCTGCTATGTCAACAGAAAATGCTTCTCCAGAATTTCCAGAAAGGAAAATTTCCCACCCCCAAATAATTTCTTCCTTGTGGAGTATGTTGATTCTCCCCAATAAATGATTCTCTAATAACAATGAAGTCTTTTCTGTGTACTGTGTTGGGGGCATGGGTTTTGGGTAACTCAGGGCTTATGCTTAGAGAAAGGAAGGAGGTAGTTCAGCTCTTTCTGGTTGCTTCCTTTGGTTTCTAAAGGGCACCAGTCCCCTGGAGCTCTTATTGACAGAGATATGATGTGCCCCCCCAAAGCCCATTTCCTTCCTGATGAAATCTGAGGATTGGGTTGTCTCTTGCCTCTCAGCTTAGCCTTAACGAAAATGTAGAGTATCCCATACCTTCCCCTCACTGAATGATTTATAACCTTTAGAGCAGTAGGAAAGACAGGTCTTCTATATCTGAAGAGGCTCAAGGACATGTATCCACTTCAGAAAATAACAGTAAAGAAGAAACAGTGGCTTCATCATGATTTAGAAGTCAGTGGCCAGAGGACCCCACAGGTGAGTGAACCCTGAACAGGAGTGTTTGGGGGTTACTGCTGCAGTGGGTCCTGGGCTGGTGGGGGAGGGGCTAGGAGCAGCATAGATGCTGCTTAAGAATCTGTCATGCAGGTCATGCTAACGTGTTGGCGAAACATACTTTAGACTTGACAGTGAGGATTCCCCACTGGAAATGTACCTTGGGCAAGGGGTTCCCCGCCCTGGGTATTTCTTCAGGCTGCCCAGTTGATGACATTTGGTTGCAGAGCAAAAGCATCACTCAGCTGTCAGTGGTAGCAATGTTGACCAGGCAGCCACCTACCTCTCAGGGTAAAAAAAATGCTGAGAGTAAGGAAAAGATGCCTTAGAGTGAGTGGAAAGTTAAGAAAAAATGAAGAGGGGAAAGAACGACCTTGCTGGTGGAACAAAGTTTTATGCCTCATCATCCATATTGTGACCCTGTCCTGCTCCCCCCGTCCCCTCCTCAATCTGATCCAGGCATCATCTACTTGAGGCTGATCTGAGGACTGCACAGCATACTGCTGCCTTATTCCAAAAAGGCTCAGGGCTGTTCTTCGAGCACTAAAACAATATCTGCAAGGATGTCATCAGGCATGGCATCCCCTCTTTAGGGAAGGTGATCTTGGTGCCTTCCTTCCATCCATGCTTGAAGGAAATACACAACATGTTGCCCTTAGTGTGTAAAGTTCACGTTCAGGATGGAGGAGCCTCCTCTGATATTCATGGCCTTGGTGGAGCCATGGTAGGTCTCCCCCAGAACACCTGCAGCTCATGAACCAGAGGTGAGTCCCAGACTATGCACCAGGTTACAGATGTTTGGGAGCTCACCATGGACCTCCACAAAATGCTCTTTTCAGCCAAGACTGCACACATACCCACCTTTACAATAGGGGTCTGGAGGGAAAGCAACTCCACTTGTACAGACTGGGACTCAACAATGGGGTAAATGTCCTAGACGGCACTTGAGATAATTTTCCCAGAAAGACTTGCGAATGCTGGGTGTTAAAACAAAAAATAAAAACAAAACCAATGTGTACTACAGCCCCCTCTCACTCCCATACTTGTATTTCCTTGTCCAGAGTTATGCCATTGACCCTCTAATGCCTGAAGCTTAGGGTCAAAGAAAGAATGCAGATCCTGTGGAGGCCCTGGGAGAGACAAAAAGTGGGATGGTGCCCAACGCAGGGAACTTGAAGAGGTGAGGAGGCGGTGGAGGGCTCGAACATCCATGTGGATGGACCAGCCAATAGCCCAGCCCCTCAGATCCTACATCATCTCATCTTAGGCTCCTTTACTTCCATTCCAGGGCAGTTACTGCCACCCTCCAGAGCTTATCGCCAGGAACACTTCCACCACCTGGATTAATACAGTCTGACATTCCACCCGTTGACCTTGTCTCCTGATTCCTCCAGTTTATAAGCCCCTTGTTAATTTTTCAACTCCAGGCCATTCATTTTTCCACTTACTCCTCATCAATCCAGCCAGATCCTGTCTTTATTCCCTCCCTCTCCAAGGCAGATTTGATGGTCTATCAGGTAACCAACACTTAAAAAGCTCCACTACAAATGGGCCCCATACAATCCCTTTTAATCTTTCCTGTTTGGCAAAGTCCAATCTCTCTGCTTTTTCCAGAAACGCCTTCCTACAACTGACCCCTATATGATTAAATCTCGCAATCAAATCCACTGGTGCCATGATAAATTCAGCCCCAGCACTAACTGGAAAACATTTGCTCATTCCACAAATAATTACCCCATGCCTACTAACGTGAACAAAACAAATGCAGCATAGGTCACTGTTTCCTTAGTTCCTTCTCCCTCTGATGCTACTCAACTTTGTTTCAAATCTCCTGCACTTTCCTCAAACTTAAGCCGTGTCCACGAGCTCAGTAGATGTACTGGACCACCGTTCACAGAGGAGCTAGAAGCCATGAGACAGGAACCCTTCATCAAATAACCTTCACAAAAACCCTTTCCCATTCCTCCTTTCCTTCTTTCCCGTTACATGAAAAGAGGTTTCCTTCCTAACCTCAATGATTACACTGCCTGAAATGTCCTTATTGAGAGAGCTAAACCCTCATCTTGATGGACTGAGCCCCCTTGCCAGGTATCCTCTCGGCCCCTCCCCCCTCTCCTTATGAGGCACCCAACTTTTACTGTTTAAAGCTTCCTATTACAGAAATGTTTAAACATGCATGAGAGCAGTGTGACTTCCCATGTACCCCTCACCCGCTTTCACAGTTGTCATCTGGCACGTGTGATATGGCCCATCTCCTACACTATGGTTAAAGGGCAAAAGCCCATCAGAACATCCTGCCATCCGTCTCTTAGATGTATACTTTGTGCCCGTGTCACAGCTCTCATATTTCTTTGATTTTTACAACTGTGGAGCACACTGATCCACAAGAGATGGACACAGCCATGTGGACCAAAAGCACTGAGCTTTAGAGGCTTTGGTCATCAGTTCTGCTCTGCCCTGTAGTCAAGCCTGAGGAGTTACCCGAGTGAACTCCTCCCTCAACCCCACACAGAAAGGAATCTTCCTGAGCAAACGCAGTGCACGGTGTTGCAGTCCCTTAATCACAGTGACTACAGCATGCAGAGAGTACAGAAGTAGCTGTACTTGTGATAAGGACTTGACATCACTACATAAGTGTTTTCAAATATTTAGAAGAAAATTTTTTCTTGTATTTAAAATGAGCTATTGTGTTTTGAGTTAAACACAGTAGATCAAACATATTGTTTATCTCCTTTCCTTCCCAAAATGCCATTAAAAGATTAGATGAAAAGATGCTCAACATCATTAGTCATCAGGGAAATGCAAATCAAAACCACTATGAGGGGCTGGCCCTATGGCCGAGTGGTTAAGTTTGCACGCTCTGCTTTGACGGCTTCGAGTTTGCTGGTTCAGATCCTGGGCATGGACCCACACACTACTTAGCAAGCCAAGCTGTGGTGGCATCCTACATAGAAGAACTAGTGACTTACAACTAGGATATACAATTATGTACTGGGCCTTTGTGGAGGAAAAAAAAAAGAGGAAGATTGGCGACAGATGTTAGCTCAGGGCCAATCTCTCTCACCAAAAAGCATACCTTTAAAAAAAGAAAGCCACTATGAGATAGCACTTCACACACACAAGGATGGCTAGAATCAAAAAGTCAGACAATAACAAGTGTTGGTGAAAATTTGGAGAAATTGGAACCCTCATACAGTGTTGGTGGGAATGAAAAATGATACAGATGTTTTGGAAAATAATCTGGTCATTCCTCAAAATGTTAAAACATAAAGTTACCATGTGACCTAGCAATTCCACTCCTAGGTATATACTCAAGAGAAATGAAAGCATATGTCCACTCACAAATTTGTAAAATGTTCATAGCAGTACTATTCATAATAGTGAAAAGGTGGAAACAACCTAGATGTCCATCAACTGATGAATGGGTTAATAAAATAAAATATGGCACATCCATACAATTTAATATTTTTTAGCAATAAACACATGACAAATGGATGAACCTTGAAAACATTATTCTAAGTGAAAGGAGCTAGTCACAAATAACCATATATGATTTCATTCATATGAAGTGTCCAGAATAGAGAAATCTAGAGAGAAGGAAAGTAGATTAGTGGTTGCTTAGGGCTGGGTGTATGAGGGGAAAGGGAGATGACAGCTAAAGGTTATGGGGTTTCTTTTTGAAGTCATGAAAATGTTTTAAAATTGACTGTGGTGATGGTTACATATGTCTGCGAATATACTACAAGTCATGGAATTATACACTTTAAATTGTATGGTATGTGAACTATATTTTGATAAAGCTGTTAAAATAAAGGATTTAAAAAGAATAAGTGCTTGAGGATGACAAGAAGGGGAGAGGACAGTACAAAAGACGTCAACCCATTTTTGAGGATGGCTATTTGGTGCAGTGGTAACCGACCAGCAGAGCAGATGAAGTGCCCGAAAACCAACTCATACCACAAAGCCCAGAAGACAGACGACATGGTGGCACCAGATAAGAAATTAAGGGTTCCATGCTGTAAACATGTTAAATTTTTTGTTCCTTTTTTGTTTAATATTGTGTATAATTTTTAAAAATCTTTTTTTTTGGGGGGGGTGCTCTTTTCCAGTATTTTATAAAACCCTGTTGAAATGTTAGCATGCTTCAATTGTGCAAAGAGGATCCTGGGTTTCTTGCCTGGGACAGAAGCTGAGACAACTCTTTTAAAGTCACCATTGAACACTACGGGGGTCTGGCTATGGTGGTGGTGGCAGCTCCAGGAATCAAAACCAGAAATCTCAAAGGTTAGGTAAAATTCAGGACAACGGCCAATGGTCCATTTTAAAAATGTATTTATTTGAAAATAAACTTGTGGAAAAGATGCACGGATGGTAAACAACCATATATATACTCTTTATCCAGATTTACCTATCAATATTTTGATCCATTTTCCCCATCTCTCCGCTGTCTTCATCTGTTTCTGTCTCCTTCCCTCCCTCGCCTTTCTCTCTCTATCTGAAGACACACACATACACACACACATATGTGAAAAAATATGCCTACATTCCTGAATACCTGAGAACACATTTTGCGCATCTTGTACTTTCTCCTTGATTATTTCATTGTGTGTTTCTTAAGAAAAATAATATTCTCTAACATACAGCACTGTTATCTCCTTCAGTAAATTTAACATTGGCATAAAACTTTTAACTAATCTTCCATTCATATTCCATTTTTGTCAGTTTACTGAGTAATGTCCTTTGTGGCTTTTTTTAAAAGCTCCATTATAGGATTCAGTCTAGAATCACAATGCTGCATTTAGTTGTCACGTGTCTTTAGTCTCCTATAATCTGGATTAGTTTCTAAGCCTTCCTTTTTTATGACAAGCCATTTTTGAAGAATATAGTCAACGTGTCATTCTTATAACCCCTTCTCACCTGGACATTTGTTTGGTGGAATTTATCTTGCTCAGACTTTAAAGGATGTTTTCACAATTGTGAGTCCTAGGAACCTTAGTGCAGCCAGGACCAGACTTGCTATCAAAAAGCAATGTCAGAGATGCAACAACATGTGGAGAGACTCTTCTGAACAGAGACACCTGCTGCAGTCAAGGGAGGGTCGGTGAGAAGGGTGGGCTTGAAGTGTACCTTCCTGACGGGTGGAGACGATGGTGAAGCTGTGGATGGAGAAGACGGGGAAAGAAAGGAGCTGTCATTACTGGTAAACTCTTTCACATGGGAGGGAAAGGACTGGGTGTCTGTGGCCGAGACTGATCCATCAGACTCAGCGAGGGAATGCAGGCAGGCAGAGGGGGGACATGATGCAGATCTTCACTTCAGCAGCTTATCACTAAATAATGAAGCTGTAAGAGTTACAACTATTAAATGACTAGCTAGCATGGGGAAATGAAACACATATACACCATCAACAAAATGACACTATTGTTTAAAAAGGTGAAAAGGTAGAAAGAAGATGGGAAAAAATCATAAAACTTTTAATGGAAGACGTAATGCAAAGCTTTCCTGGACCCAATTCCAACACGTGTATGTGGAGGCTTCCCCACACCAACAAGCAGTTCTCGGACGCCAGCAGGGTGTCTGGGAATTCAACTCAATTCTGACACCTGTCTACTCAGAGAGTCAGATTCCACAGGTAAAGGCTCAGTCCCACAAGACCACCCTCCACTTCAGACACCAGCTGCAAGCCCAGGTGTTTACCTGGGCTTCTAAGTGGCTCAAACTGGAGGTTCCAATGACCCCCTCCAACTCAGGATGCCAATCTCAAGTCCAGGATGTTAACTGTACTTCTGACCGACTGGCTATAAATCAGAGGTTCCCAGAACCCCCTCCTCGGCTTCCATTAATTCACTAGAATGGCTCACAGAACTCAGGGAAACACTGGCTTAATGTTTACCAGTTTATTAAAGGCTATGATAAAGGATACAGAGGAATATCCAGATGGAAGAGATAGACAGGGCAAGGTATGAGGCACGCAGAGCTTCCGGGCCCAATCAGAATATGTCACTCTGCCAGCATCTCCATGTATTAACCAACCCAGAAGTTCTCCAAAAAAGGGTCAACAAATTGTCCTTTTGGGTTTTTACTGGGGCTTCACTATGTGGTCATGATTGACTAAGTTATTGGACATTGGCAAGTGATTCAATCTTAACCCCCGCCCCCCGCCCGGAAATCAGGAGATGGGACTGAAAGTTCCAATCCTCTGATCGCATGGCTGGTTCTTTTGGCAACCAGTCCCCCACCCTTGGGTGGGGTCCAAAAGTCACCTTCATTAACATAAATAAGAAATTCCACCGATTTGGGGAGCTGTGAGCCAGGAACTGTGGACTGAGACCACATATTTATCAGAAATATATTTTGGTCACCTGAATGACCAAATATGTATTTCTTATTAGTCACAACAATGCAGTCTACCCCCCTGGTCTTGGAACACAGATCCCTCACAGCAAAATAATCACAAAAGTCAAAATATACAGGCACATTACTAGAATCTCATTCAGTCATTAATAACTATTCAGGCCACCATCGTATCATAGGAAAATGTCCCCCAGGGTGAGCCCACTCAGGTTTGCCAGCTTCCATTCGATATTGTCAAGTTCCAAAAGCAGGAGTGGTGTCAACAATACATGGCTTCACCCTTTCAGGCATCTCATATAATTGAGCTAAGAGACCATACTGGCTCTTGCTCAGCCTCTTTTTGAGGTGTTAATGTTGGATTTTCCTGGTTACACAACCCATTTATTCATTGCTTTACAAATAGCAATAACCAGGAATCGTATATTTAGCATGCTTCTTATTTCGTACTTCCTTATATATCCAATGAGCCAACTCCTTAGGAGTCAGGTCTACTACCATTTCTAAACTCCACTGTAACTGGCAGGTTCCCCCCAAAATCCCAAACACAGTGATTCTGTAGTCCTCGATTGGGTGATTTAGAGAGTTTGGGATTTCTGTAGGAGAAAAGGGTTCCCCAGCACTCTGAATCTGGGCACTTCAAGCCCCTTAGAGGAAGCTCTAAGTCTCTTCATGGAGACAAAGTTGGAACAACAAATTCAGCCCCATCCTGTTTGTCTTCTCCCAGCCACCTCACCTGTGGGCAAGGAAGGACAGGGGACTCTGAGACAATC
>NW_025793957.1:0-1742 GCF_021613505.1 Equus quagga | reverse complement strand
CTTCACTGAGTCTGGGAGGGAACAGGTGTTTCTTGCACTTGTCCTTTTTTATTGGGGCCAGGAAATGAGAATATGTTTGAAAAAACGAGAGACATTGTCCAAGCCTCCATGGAACCACCTAGAGTCAAATAGCTTTTCCACAAAGACAAGGTTTCATGGATTAAATGGATTTTTTATTACTCCTGAACCAAAGTTGGAGATGTCCTAATATTATAAGCATAAATATAGTCTCCGGTGTCCCTTTGGTGCAGCTCTATGGTTTCCACCCCTGTGTCAGTTACACTGTGTTAATACACAGTTGACATGGTCATTTTGCTGTAGTTAACCTGGTACTTATCCATCCTCACTGGCCTTGAAGACCAACATATGGCCCCGTCTCATGGGCTATTTGTTCCCCTCCGACCTCTCTCTCGGTCAGCTCTTCCCCGTGAGCTGTCAGCAGCCGCACACACCATCCATCTCCCATGGCAGCTGGGGCAGTGGAAACAGGCTCCATCTGGGGCCGTGTGCCTGCGCACACCAGGGGAGCAGCCACCCTCGGGAGGAACAGGCTCTGGAGGTGGGAATGATGTTTGGATACGTCCATTGGAAATGAGACTCAGGCACTGTTTGAGACGGGTGATGTTTGTCACTTACCTGGCTTCCCTGCTGACTTGTCATCCCTTCTCGCCCCCCATCTGTATCTCCTCTTATACAGGGAGCATTGGGGGGTCTGCCTTTGCCCAGTTCCTTCGTACTTTGCTCTTCTGATAATATTTATCTCCATATCCCTCTCCATCTGTTTTGAAGTATTTCTTAGTGAACAGTCTGCCATTTTGACTCATTTCTCTACTCTGCCAAGGTCCCTGATATCCGAGGTCCTCAGAGTTTTTCTTTTTTCACATCTCCATTCTGTCTTCTAACATTTGGTCAGGTTTTTGGATCACTTTATGGCAGGAACTCCACATATGGTCTCTTGTCTTTTCTTCATCCCAACATTCGTTTCCCAAGAGATTAAATTATGCTACGAATTGTTGCAGATTGTTTCACTCAAGTTAAAGCCAGCGGATCAAGTCCTCAGCAGGATATTTTGAAGCATAAATTATTCAGTAAGGAGAAAATAGTAAGATTCAGAGGAAGTGATTCCTGGTCTGGTTTTGGAGAAAACTGGCCATTTCATAGCGTTGAAGATCAGCACCAAACCCAGGAGAGTTGTTTGAGGTGAGTGGCGTTCCTGCAGGAGGAAGGGGTCTCAGCAGAATGTCAGACTGACTTGAAGTTAAGGAAAAATTAGAAACCTAGCTAGACAGATGTGTCCTCAAAACTTTCACAAGACAAAATTTTCATCAACGGGATGTAGATATTGAGTGTCTCATAAAAGAATAATATATTGACCGTCTCATGAAAGAATAATCAGGAAGCCCCAGTGTAATAGACACTGAAAGTTCTGGCTTTATTTGAGTCCTCAGCCTGGGCATTGAGCCTGTGTTACTTTGTGAAACTATAGACAATGCTGAGAACATACGTATTTACTGAAAATGACAAATAGTCAAAATAATCAAGAACTGTAAATAAGTCATCATTAAGAAATCAGTTATAACCATCAATCCCTCACAATGTGCTTCCTATTTTGAACAGGAGTCCTTTGCTGGAGAGTCTCCACGGAAGCAGTGAAGGTGGTCACTGTGGAGAAACCCTGAACCAGATTACAAACCTCCCTGTGCATTCATCAGGTGTAACTCCAGTCGGACACGTCTCAGGCA
>NW_025793956.1:502555-534531 GCF_021613505.1 Equus quagga | reverse complement strand
AAGAACCCTCTCTTAGTTTCATTAATCTTTTCTACTGTTTTTTTTTTGTCTCTATCTCCTTTATTTCTGCTCTGATTTTTATTATTTCTTGCCTTCTGCTGACTTTGTGTTTTGTGTCTTCTTTTTGTAGCAGTGTATTTTAAGATTACTTATTTGAGATTTTTTTCCTTGTTGTGGTGGCCCTGTATTGCTATGAATTTACCTCTTATGACCACTTTTGCTGCATCCCATAAGAGTTGGTATGGTATATCTTCTTATTTGTTTGTCTCCAGGTTTTTAAAAAATTTCCTTTCGATTTCTTCAATGATCCACTGGTTTATCAATAGCATGTTGTTTAGTCTCCACATATTTTTGACTTTCCTAGTTTTGTCCTTGTGGTTGATTTCTAGCTTCATAACCTTGTCGTCAGAAAAGATGCTTGGGATGATTTGAATCTCCTTGAATTTATTGATGCTTTCCTTATTATCCAACATAAGGTCTATTTTTGAGATTTTGCCATGGGACTCTTGAGAAGAAGGTAATTCTCCTATTTTTGGATGGAATGATCTATATATGTCTATTAAGTCTATTGGTCAAGTGTTTAATTAAATCTACTATTTCCTTCTTGACTTTTTGTCTGGAGATCTGTCCACTGAAGTAAGTGGGGTGTTGAGGTCCCCTACTATTATTGTATTGCTGTTAATTTGTCCCTTTAGGTCATTTAATAATTGCTCTGTGTATTTTTTTTGCCCCTGTGTTAGGTGCATATATATTAATGAGTGTTATGTCCTCTTGGTGGAATGACCCTTTTACCATTGTATACTGCCCCTCTGTCTTTCATTATCTTTGTTAGCTTGAAGTCAACTTTTTCTGATAAAAGTATTGCCATGCCTGCTTTCCTTTGTTGGTCATTAGGGGTGGAGTATTGTCTTACATCCCTTCTTCTAAGCCTATGTGTGTATTTGGAGCTGAGGTACATTTCCTGGAGGCACTGCATTGTTTGGTGCAGTTTTTTAATCCATCCAGCTACTCTGTGTTTTTTGATTGGAGAGTTCAGTCCATTTACATTTAGAGAGATTACTGTTAAATGAGGCTTTGATGCTGCCATTTTATCCCTTGTTTTCTGGTCGTTCTATGTTTCCACTCTTTCTCTTCCTTTGTATTTCTGAATGCCATTTCATTTTGTTGGTTTTCTGAGAGGGATTTCTCAATTCTTTGTCTTTTTGTGAATTCTGGCTCTAATCTGATTTTTTGTTTAGTGGCTACTGTGGGGATTGTATGAGAGATATGGGAGATGAGATAGTCCATTTTATTATAGCCTCTTATCTCCAGTAACCTAAGCAAATTCCTTCTCTTTCCTCTCCTCTTCTGAGTAATTGCTGTTACACATAGTTCTGTTTTTAATTTTTGTGCATTTGTGGCTAAGTTGAAGTGTTTATCCTTACTTTTAATGCTTTTTTTCCCTTTCTCTTTTAAGTTGTAATTGAGCCTTTGCCTTCCTGTTCTAATAGAGAGCTACAGGTTTCTGATCATGTCTGTCTATTTATCTCCTTGCTCAGTGCTTTGTAGACTTTTACCTTTTTGTTGCTGGTGTGAGGGCATCTTTAATTACTTCTTATAGGGGAGGTCTATTGGTGATGTACTGCCTCAGCTTTTGTTTATCTGGGAAAGCTTTTATTTCTCCATAAAATCTGAAGGCAAGTTTCACTGGAAAGAGTATTCTTGGCCAAAAGTTTTTGTCTTTGATTAATTTGAATATATCATTCCATTCTCTCCTAGCCTGTAGGGTTTCTGCTGAGAAATCTGGTGAAAGCCTGATAGGGTGTCCTTTGTATGTTATTTTCTCCTGCCTGGCTGCTCCTAATATTCTTTCCTTATGCCAAATGTATGCTATTTTCACTATTATAAGCCTTGGAGAGGGTCTTTTAGCATTGATGAGGTTGGGCATTTTACTAGCTTAGTTTATATGTAAGTCTGAAACAAACCCCATGTTTGGGAAGTTCTCAGCAATTATTTCTTTGAACAAGCACTCTTCTCCTTTCTCTCTCCATTCTCCCTCTGGAATACCTATAATCCTTATGTTGTTTTTTCTAATTGAGTCAGATATTTCCGGAAGAATTCCTTCATTTTTAAAAAATCTTAGTTGTGTCTCCTCCTCCACCTGTAGAATTTATACATTTTCATCCTCAAGGAGACTATTTCCTCCATAAGACCAATTCTATTTCTTAATGATTCTAGGTCATTATTTATTTCATTGTGGTTTTGATATACAGAATTTCTGCTTGATTTTTTTTAACAGTTTCAATCTTTGGTGAAGAGATTCATTTTATTGCTGAGTTCTTTGAATTGTCTCTGTGTTTCCTTGTAAGTTGTTGTGTTTCCTTATGATGGCTGTTTTGAATTCTCTGTCATTTAGATTGTATATTTCTGTGTCTTCAGTGATGGTTTCTGGAGAGTTGTCATTTTCCTTCTTTTCTGAATTGTTGCTACAGTTTCACCTATAGTTTTGTGACCTAACCTTTTGTTGGGGCATTTTTGGTATTCTTAGCATGCAGATTCCCTCTGTTACCACTAAGTGGGAACTGGAACAGTGTTTCTGGCCCCACCCTGTCTGCTGGAAGCTGTGGGGGTATTATGGGAGCTTGCCTCAGCCTGGGTGCATTCAGGCACTTGTGTGGACTGTCTTGTTGGCTGGGGCTTCCTCGCTAGGCTAGGACCACTCTTTGGTGCCTTAGGGATTCTCTGAGCTCCCTCTCCCCACCAGAAAGTGATCACCAGGAGCTCAAAGCTATCACACCTATTCTAGCAGCTATCTGGGACCCAGTCTCTCTTTGGGGGCTCAGAAGCACTGTGAGTGTTCATGCGCAGGCCTGGGAAGTGTTTGCCCCAGCATGTAGATCTGCTAAGGTATCTGTTTACTGTCCACAAGGACCCTGTGTTTGATGGGTGGGGCTTCCTTGCTGGGACCCAAGCTATGGCTGCTCCCTGGTGGCACTGGGGTGTGGTGGCTTGCCTTCTGCTCCAGAATAGTGAACATGAGTAGGCTCAAAGCTGCTGCACCTATTCCTACAGCGACTGGGACCTGTTCCCTCTTTGTGAGCACAGCTGCACTGAGTGCTCACACACAACTGGAAAGTGTTTGCCCCTGCATGGAAATCTGCTGTGGTCCCTGTTTATGATCTACAATCTGTGGGGCTACTGAGCTTAATGGGCAAGGTTTCTTTGCTGGGGCCTAAGCTATGGCTTCTCCTTGGCCCTGGTGTGCTGTGGACTCTGGCTTCCCACCAGGAAAGTAAATGCACATGGGTTCAGAGCTGCCATGCCTATTCCTGCATCGACCCTGACCTGTTCCTTCTTTGGGAGCACAGCTGCACTGTGAGTGTTCGCATGCACCTGGGAAGTGTTTGCCCCAGGGCAGAAATCTGCAGACTTCCCTGTTTACGATCTGCAGTGCACAGGGCTGCTGTGCTTAGTGGGCTGGGCTTCCTTGCTGGGACCTGGGCAATTGCTGCTCATTTATGGCACAGGGACATGGTGGGCTCCCTCTCTCTGCTGGAAGAGCCACCACAAGTGCAGGCTCCGTGTCACTGCCTCTCCTCTTAAGGCTGCCCCGCTGCATGTTCCCACTTTCCAGGCCCTTGCACCAGGTTGGAAAGTGTTTGTGTGAGTGCACAGGTCTACCAGGGCAGAGCAGGGTGTGCTCACCTATCTCTGCCACTTCCCAGGGGGCCAGTCCATCCACCCTCAGGTGTATAGCTGCGTGTATTTCTCAGGCATCCTCTTGTGCTGTGTGAGGTTCCTCTGTTGGTCAGTGAGTGTCCATTTAGTTGTAGTTCAAAAGGGGGAGAGATGAAGGGAACAGCTCATGCTGCCATGTTGCTGATGTCACTCTAATCCACTATATTCTTGTTACATGGTTTCTGCACAGAAGTCAGACATAATTGTTGTATTTGTACCTTTCTATAGATATAGTATTTTCTCACTCTCTGGCTTCTGTCAAGATTTTTTCTTTATTTTTGATTTCTGTAGTTTAATTATGATATGCTGAGGTATAGCTTTTTGGGTATTCATCTTGTTTTTTTCTGAACTTATTTGGTCTGTGTCTTAGTTCTGATAGCAGTTTAGGAAAATTCTCAGCCATTAGTGCTTTGTAGATTTCTTCTTTTCATTTATCTGTTTCCTCTCCATCTAGGATTCCCGTTACATTTATGTTACACCTTTGTAGTTGTCCCACAATTCTTGGATATTTCATTCCATTGTTTAAGTCTTTTTATGCTTTGTTTTTCAGTGTGGGACATTTCTATTGACATATCCTCCAGCTCAGAGATTCTCATCCATTTTCAGTCTACTAATGAGCCCATCAAAGACATCCTTCATTTCTGTCAGGGTTTTTGACCTCTAACATTTCTTTTTTATTCTTTCTTAGAATTTTGATCTTTGGTTACATTACCCATATATTGTTGGGTGTTATCTACTTTTTACATTAGCGTCCTTAGCATAACAAACAAAGTTGTCTTACATTATTTGTGTTATAAATTTAACGATACTGCTCTGAGTGTTGTTCTGGTTCTTGCTTTGTTTCTTCAGACTGTAGTTTTTTACTTTTTAGTATGCCTTCTAATATTTTGTTGAAAGACATAATGTAGTAGGTAAAAGGAATTCTGCCAAATCGGCTTTTAGTGATGTCATTGTGAGGTGTTGGGGGAGGGGAAGCATTCTATATTTCTATTATTGGGTTTCAGTCTTTTAATGAGTCCTTGGACTGTGAACTTCACAAGTATTTCTCAGTTTTGCCTTTGTTAGGTGGGACAAGATGACTAAAGTAGGCTGCAGTTGAGTGTTTACCTTCCCTTGTGTCAGTTAGGCTAGGATATAACCTCAGTAGGTTTGGGTTCTGGTAAAATTAGGTCCTCTTGATAGCAGGCCTTGTTTGAACAGGATGCACTGGCATATCTCAAATGGTTACCTCCCAACCACCACTGGAAATTGGAGAAGATATTTCTCAGTATTCACTGTGAGAACCTGGTGGGACTCCTGAAGAAAAACTCACAGAATTGTGAGAGCCTCTCTATGACTAGGACCTGTGAAGTTTTAAATTCTGAGATTTTCCCACACTGAGCCTCCATCAAACTTGTTCTCACATAGCTTTCTGCTTATGGTTTTCTGGTCTGGTAAATTTTTATTTCTTTAACTATCTGCCTGTCTCTCCAACTTGGGGATCAGTAGTTTGACCTGTGATGTTACTTCTCTGATGGATCTAATAAGAAATGTTGATTTTCAAGTTTGTTCATCTTTTTACTTACTCTTAGGATGGAGTGACAGACAAAATCCTTACATGATGGACAAGAAACTGAAAATCCTTATGATATTATTTTGAAGTTTTAATTTTCTTAATTTTTTGGGGGAGCGGTAATGCGAATAAAATATTGTATATCAATCTTTATTTAACAGTCTTTCTGCATTAACTTATTAATTATGAAAGTTTACTTAGAATTCTTTTGAATTTTCTGCCTATCCAATTGTGTCACTTGTGAATGACAGATTTATTTCTTTGTTTCCTAACCTTAAAAGTTTTGATTATCACCTCTCTGAATTCTATAGAAGTTTCAACTTCAAAGGAAAAGCTGTCAACTTGTAACCCTTAAGTATGGTGCGTATTGTCAAATTTTATAGGTATATTTTGGATTCAGAAAATTTCTTTTCTCCCCTGGTCAAGTATTTTTTGTTCGTTTGAGGAAAAAACAGCTTTATTTTTCTTCAGAAGGAAAGTCCAGTGTCAACAAAAATGGAACACAGAGGAACTTATTCCTTTGTGTGTGTGTGTATATGTATGTATGTATACATATATATTTACTTTTTGTGCTTTTTTTCAAGTACTTTTATTGAGATCATAAATTTATAACATTGTATAATTTTGGGTGTACATGATTATTTATCAATTTATGAATACACTTCATTGGGCTTACCCCCAGTAATCTAAATTTTATCCCTCACCATATATAAGTGTCACTTTATCCCATTCACCCATCCCCAAATCCCCTTCACCTGTGGTAACCACTAATCTATTCTCTTTATCCATGCATTTGTTGTCTTCCACATATGAGTGAAATCATACAGTATTTGTCTTTCTCTGTCTGGCTTACTTTGCTTAACATCATACCCTCCAGCTCCATATATGTTGTTGCTAATGGGATGATTTTGTCTTTATTTTTGGCTAAGTAGTATTCCATTGAGTATATACACCACATCATCTTTATCCAATCATTGATCGATGGGCACTTGGGTTGCTTCCACATCTTGGTTATTGTGAATAATGCTGCAATGAACATAGGGGTGCATAAATCTATTTGGATCATTGATTTCGAGTTCTTTGGATAAATACAGAATAGTGAGATAGCTGAATCACACGGTGTTTCTATTTTCAGTTTTTTGAGAAATCTCCATACTGTTTTCCATAGTGGCTGCACCAGTTTGCATTCCCACCAGCAGTGTATGAGAGTTCACTTTTCTTCACAGACCCTCCAACATTCATTCTTTTTTTGTCTTGGTACTTACAGCCATTCTGACAGATGTAAGGTGATATCTTGTAGTTTTGATGCGCATTTCCTTAAAAATTAGTGATGTTGCACATCTTTTCATATGCCTGTTGGCCATCTGGATCTCTTCTTTGGAAATGTCTCTGTTCATATCCTTTGCCCATTTTTTAAATTGTCTTTGTTGTTGTTGTGTTGCATGAGTTCTTTTTATATTTTGGAGATCAGCTCCTTGTCTGAAAAATGATTTGCAAATATTTTCTCCCAGTTGGTGGAGTGTATTTTCATTTTGCTGGTTTGCTTTGCTTTGCAAGATTTTAGTCTGATGTAGTCCCATTTGTTGCCCTTTTCTTTTGTTTCCCTTGCCTTAAAAGATAGGGTATTTAAAAAGATGTTGCTAAGACCAATGTCAAAGGGTGTTCTGTCTCCATTTTCTTCTAGGAATTTTATAGTTTCAGGTTGTACATTCAAATCTTTAATCCATTTTGAGTATTTTTTTATTGTAGTAACATTGACTTATAACATTATATAGTCTTAAGGTGTACATCATCACATATTTCAAATTCTGTGTAGATTACATCATGTTCACCACCCAGAGACTAATTGCAATCCATCACCACACACATGTGCCTAAACAACACTTTTGGTCCCCTCCTTCCCCGCTTCTCCTCTGGTAACCACCAATTCAGTCTCTGTCTCTATGCATTTCCTTGTTTTTGTTTACTTAAGAGTGAGATCATGCGATATTTGGCTTTCTCCCTCTGACTTATTTCACTTAGCATAACACCCTCAAGGTCCATCTGTGTTGTCACAAATGGCTGGATTTCATCATTTCTTATGGCTGAGTAGTATTCCATTGTGTATAAATACCACACCTTCTTTATCCATTCGTCCCTTGATGGGCATATAAGTTGCTCCCAGTTCTTGGCTATTGTGAATAATGCTGTGATGAACACAGGGGTGCATGCTTCTTTATGCATTTGTGTTTTCAAGTTCTTTGGATTAACAACCAGCAGTGGAATAGCTGGATCTTATGGTAGATCTATTATTAGCTTTGGGCGGAATCTCTGTACTGTTTTCCATAATAGCTGCAACAGTTTGCACTCCCACCAGGAGTGTATCAGTGTTCCTTTTCTCCACATCCTCTCCAACACATAGTTTCCTGTCTTGTTGATTATAACCATTCTGACAGGAGTAAGGTGATAACTTATTGTAGTTTTGATTTGCATTTCCCTGATAGTTAATGATATTGAACATCTTCTCATGTACCTGTTGGTCATCTGCATATCTTCTTGGAGAAGTCTCTGTTCAAAACTTCTGCCTACTTTTTAATTGGTTGTTGGTATTCTTGTTGAGATGTATGAGTTCTTTGTATTTTTGGATATTAACCCCTTATCTGATATATGGTTTGCAAATATCTTCTTCAAATTATTAGGTTGTCTTTTTGTTTTGTTGATGGATTCCTTTTCTGTGCAGAAACTTTTCAGCTTGATGTAGTCCCATTTGTTTATTTTTTCTATTGTTTCCCTTTCCAAGTCAGACATGGTATTTGAAAAAATGCTGCTAAGACCAATGTCGAAGAGTGTACTGCCTTTGTTTTCTTCTAGAAGTTTCATGGTTTCAAGTCTTATGTTCAAGCCTTTAATCCACTTTGAGTTGATTTTTGTGCATGGTGTAAGATAATGGTCTACTTCCATTCTTTTGCATGTGGCTGTCCAGTTTTCCCAATAACTTTTATCAAAGACACTTTCCTTTCTCCATAGTATGTTCTTGGCTCCCTTGTTGAAAATTAGTTGTCTATATATGTGTGGGTTTATTTCTGGGATATATGTGTGGGTTTATTTCTGGGCTCTTGATTCTATTCCATTGATCTGTGTGTCTGTTTTTGTGCCAGTACCATGCTGTTTTGGTTATTATTGCTTTTTAGTATATTTTGAAATCAGGGAGTTGATACCTCCAGCTTTGTTCTTTTTTCTCAGGATTCCTTTGGCTATTTGGGGTCTTTTGTTGTTCCATAGAAATTTTAGGATACTTTATTCTTTTTCTGTGAAAAATGTTGTTAAAAATTTCATAGGAATTGCACTGAATCTATAGATTGCTTCAGGAAGTATGGAAATTTTAACTCTGTTAATTCTTCCAATCCAAGAGCATGGAATATCTTTCCATTTTTTTGTGTCTTCTTCAGTTTCTTTCAAGAATTTTTTATAGTTTTTAGTGTACAGGTCTTATACCTCTTTGGTTAAGTTTATTCCGAGATGTTTGATTCTTTTTCTTGAAATTGTAAATGGATTATATTCTTAATTTCTCCTTCTGATACTTGGGATTTAGTGTATAGAAATACAACTGATTATTGTACGTTTATTTTGTATCCTGTAACTTGACTGTATTCACTTATTATTTCTAGAAGTTTCTTGATGTATTCTTTAGGATTTTATATATATAAAATCATGTCATCTGCAAATAGTGACAGTTTCACTTCTTCCTTTCCAATTTGGATCCATTTTATTTCTTTTTCTTTCCTGATTGCTCTGGCTAAGACTTCCAATACTATGTTGGATAAGAGTGGTGAAAGTGGGCATCCTTGTCTGGTTCCTGTTGTTAGAGGGATATATTTCAGTTTTTCTCCATTTAGAGTGATATTAGCTGTGGGTTTGCCATATATGGCCTTTATTATTTTGAGGTATTTCCCTTTACACCTATTTTGTTTAGAGTTTTTATCATACATGGATGCTGTATCTTGTCAAATGCTTTCTCTGTATCTATTGAGATGATCGTGTGATTTTTATTCTTCATTTTGTTAATGTGGTGTATCATATTGATTGATTTGCAAATGTTGTAACATCCCTGCATCTCTGAAATAAATCCCACTTGATCATGGTGTATGATCTTTTAAATGTATTCTTGTATTTGATTTGCTAGTATTTTGTTGATGATTTTTGCATTGATGTTCCTCACTGATATTGACCTGTAATTTTCTGTTTTTGTGTGTTGTCCTTGTCTAGTTTTGATATCGGGGTAATGTTGGCTTTGTAGAATGAGTTAGGAAGCTTCCTCTCCTCTTCAACTTTTTGGAAGAGTTTGAGAATGAGAAGTATTGAGTCTTCTTTGAATGTTTGGTAAAATTCACCAGGGAATCCATCTGGTCCTGGACTTTTATTTTTTGGGAAGTTTTTGATTACTGTTTCAATCTCTTTACTGGTTATTGGTTTATTCAAATTCTCTATTTCTTACTGATTTAGTCTTGAAAGGTTGTGTTTCTAAGAATTTGTCCATTTCTTCTAGATTATCCAATTCGTTGGAGTATAGCTATTCATAGTATTCTCTTATAATCTTTGTAATTCTGACGTGTGTGCTGTAATTTCTCCTCTTTCATTTCTGATTGTATCTATTTGAGCCTTCTCTCTTTTTATCTTGGTGAATCTAGCTAAAGGTTTGTTTCATTGATTTTTTCTTGTCTTTGTTTTTTTTTAGTCTGCGTTCCATTTATTTCTTCTCTGATTTTTTTTTTTTTTTGAGGAAGATTTTCTGAGCTAACTGCTGCCAGTCCTCCTCTTTTTGCTGAGGAAGACTGGCCCTGAGTGAACATCTGTGTCAATCTTCCTCTACTTTATATGTGGGAAACGAACCACAGCATGGCTTACCAAGTTGTACCATATCTGCCTCTGGGATCTGAACCAGCAAACCCCAGGCTGCCGAAGCAGAACATGTGCACTTAACTGCTGTACCACCTGACTGGCCCCTCTTCTCTGATTTTTATTATTTCCTTCCTTCTGCTGATTTTGGGTTTTGTTCTTTTTTATCCAGTTGCTTTAGGAGCACTGTTAGATTATTTGAGATTTTTCTTGTCTGTTGAGGTGTGCCTGAATTGTTATAAACCTCCCTTTTCGAAATGCTTTTGCTGTATCTCATAGATTTTCGCATGGCATATTATCATTTTCATTTTTTTCCAGGTATTTTTTGATTTCTCCATTGACCCAATTGTTGTTGAGTAGCGTCTTGTTTAATCTCCTCATATTTGTGGCTTTTCTGATTTTCTTCTTGTAGTTGATTTTTAATTTCATACCAAGGTTGGAAAACTTGGTTGGCATGATTTTGATCTTCTTAAATTTATTGAGACTTGTTTTGTAGCCTAATATATTATCAGTCCTGGAGAATGTTCCATGGGCAATTGAAAAGAATTCTGTGTATTCTGTGGTTTTGGATGGAGTGTTCTCCATATATCCACTCAGTCCATCTGGTCCAATGTGTCATTTAAGGCCAATGTTTCCCTATTGATCTGCTGTTTGGATAACCTATCCATTGGTGTAAGTGGAGTGTTAAAGCCCCCTATTATTATTATGTTACTGCCTATTTCTCCTTTTATGTCTGTTAATAATTGCTTTATACATGTAGGTGCTCCTATGTTGGTGCATAGGTATTTTAAAGTGTTGTATCCTCTTGTTGAATTGTTCCCTTTATCATTACGTAGTTCCCTTCTTTGTCTCTTGTTACAGGTTTTGTTTTAAAGTCTATCTTGTATGACATAAGTATTGCTACGCCAGCTTTCTCTCTTTGCTATTTGTGTGGAGTATCTTTTTCCATCCTTTCACTTCCAGTTTGTGAGTGTCTTTAGTTCTGAAGTGTGTCTCCTCTATTCAGCATATATATGAGTCTGTCTTGCTTTTTTATCCAGTTGGACCCCCCAATGCCTTTTGACCAGAATATTTAGTCCATTGACAATTAAAGGAGACATTGATAAGTATGTACTTATTACCATTTTGTTACTTTTTTTCTGGGTGTTTAGTAGTTCTCTGTTTCTTTCTTTACCTCTTGCTCTCTTCTCTTGTGGCTCGATGGATTTCGTTAGTATTATGCTTGGCTTCCTTTCTCTCACTTATTTGTGTATTTCTTGTAGATTTCTGGTTTGTGATTACCATGAGGTTCATATATGATAATCTTTGTATATAGCAATCTGAATTGATAGTCTCTTTAGTTTGATCTCTTTCTAAAAGCTCTACTCTTTTACTCCCCTTCTCCCACATTTTAGTTTTTGATATCCTGTCTAACTCTTATTTTGTGTATGTGTATCCATTATTCTCTTACCACTGAAATAGATAATTTTGGTACATTTGTCTTTTAACCTTCATATTATGTTCATAGGTGGTTGGTCTTCTACTTTTACTGCATTTTTGCCTTTACCAGTGATTTTATTGTGAGTTTTCTTTGGATGATTTTCTTATTCCTCTTTGTGGTCTTCTCTTTCTCACTTAAGTGCTTTTATCATTTCTTGTAGAACTGGTTTCTTGGTGACAAATTCCTTTTACTTTTGCTTGTCTGGGAAACTCTTTATCTCTCCTTCCATTCTGAATGATAACCTTGCCTGGTAGAGTATTCTTGGTGTAGGGTTTTTCCTTTCAGTGTTTTAAATATATCATGTTGCTGTCTTCTAGCCTCTAGGGTTTTGGCTGAGAAGTTTGCTGATAACCTTATGGGGTTGCCTTTGTATGTCACTTGCCTTTCTCTTACAGCTTTTAGAATTCTCCATCTTTATTTGTTGATGTTTTATTTATAATGTGTCTTGGTGTGGGCCTTTGGGTTTATCTTCTTTGGTGCTCTCTGTGCTTCCTGTACTTGGATGTCTGTTTTCTCTCTTTGGTTAGGAAAGTGTTCAGCTATTATTGCTTCAAATAG
The DNA here is from genome assembly GCF_021613505.1 of Equus quagga. Classification (NCBI taxonomy): domain Eukaryota; kingdom Metazoa; phylum Chordata; class Mammalia; order Perissodactyla; family Equidae; genus Equus; species Equus quagga. The sequence continues at coordinate 522,349 of NW_025793956.1, read as the reverse complement.
ATTCTCTGTCTCTTTGTCTCTCTCTTCTCCTTCTGGGACACATATAATATGAATTTTAGTGCACTTGAGATTCCCAGAGTTCTCTTAGACTCTTCTTGTCCTGTCTAATTCTTTTTCTTTTATCTGCTCAGCTTGGTTGATTTCCTCTAGTCTTTCTTACAGCTTGCTGATCCATTCTTCTGTACCATCTACTCTGCTACTGAGTCCTTCTAGTGAAATTTTCATCCCAGTGTGTTGTAGTCTTCATTTCTGATTGATTCTTTTTATATTTTCCAATTCTTTGTTGACATTCTCACTGTGTTCATCCAGTCTTCTCCCAATATCAGTGAGCATCCTTATGAGTTTTATTTGAAATCTTTGTCAGGTGGATTGCTTATTTCTGTTTCATTTAGTTCTTTTTCTGGGGTTTTGCCCTGTTCCCTTGTTTGGAACATATTCCTTTGCCTCCTCACTATGCCTCCTTCTCTGTGCTTATGTCTGTATATTAGGTGGGTCAGCTATGTCTGCTGATCTTGGAGAAGTGGCCTTATCTAAGAGATGCTTTTTGAGACCCAGCCATGTGCTTCCCTCTTGTCATGAGTCCAAATGATCCAGGAGTGACCCCTGTGTGGGCTACATACATCCTTCTGCTGTGGCAGGGTTGTTCTTTCTGCAGGTACCCAGTTAGACTAGGCTTTCCCCATTGTCCAGCTGTTAGTAAATCAGGTTTGGGGATGCCCAGCAGAGTTGGCTGCAAGGTCGAATAGCACATTCCTGTTGCAGTTTTCTGTTAAGTTAATAGACCTGAACTATGGCTGGTTGCTAGGCTCGGGGGCTTAAAGCTGTTGTCAGCTCTCTCAGGATTGAAACTGGGTGGGGCTGCTGCCAAGCACAGGAGTACCTAATTGTTTCAGGCTTTGGAAGGTGGGACCAAAGCCTTATGTGGCTGTTTGTGAAGAACAGGTTTTCTGCCATTTATAAGCCCCACCCCCACAGATCCACAAATACTGTCAACACAGTCCTGGCCCATACACATGTCCCAACTCACTGGAGCATAACTCTCCACCCCCCTGCAGAGGTCTCCACACTCCTCACCAACACTCTCCCCACTCCACCTGCTACTCACCCAGGCCCCGCCCCACAGAAGCACACTCACCTACCTACAGAGAGTTGAGACAACCAGTCTATGCAGGGCGACAAGTAGCTTGAGAGCTTGCTGTTGGGTGGGGCCAGTCCCTAAGATTGGCTGCCTGTCTTGACTGAGCTGGATTTAATCTGTACTCTCATGGGTGGCCCAGATCTCTGTGCTAATAGGCCAGGTGCAGGTCCCCGTGGGATCTGCAAGTATCTGTGTCAGCACACCTGCAGTAGGTCACAACAATGGCTGCCACCAATGTTTCAGTCCCCAGAGAGGTCTCACCTCCCACTGAGATGCACTCAGAGTCCACCAGGTGAGTCTCCTTTCACCAAAGGACTGTACACCTTTCTTTATGGTGATTTCAGACGGCTTTCTGAGATGGTTAAATTTGTGCATGGGCCCTTTGACAGCTCGATTTTTCCACTTATATCCCAAAGCTTTTCTAAGGGTATTCCCTGTTACAGTTAATAGCCAGTGAAGGCAGATGTTATAAGATTCATCTCAGTTATGCTGAATCTGAAATATGCTTAAGAGGTATCAGGCCTCTGCTGAGGTGCCCACTCCTCCAGGGAGGGCTGCATACCTTAGGATTGGTCCCAACTAGCTGTGAAGCTCCACAGCTTGCAAAGGTGGATTTTTTTCTCTCCAGGCATTAATTTCTGCCTCTTCCACCTCAGCATTGTCCCTTGTTGTGGGGATTCTTTTTATTCAGTTTTCTCTCGGGGTAATTTTTCCAAGAATAGTTGTAACATAGTTGTGTCCACAGGAGGAGGTAAGTTGTGAGTCTGCCTTTGTCACTATCTTGATGAGGTCTCCATTTTCAGTTAATTTTTATATATTGTGCGAGATAATGGTCTATTTTCATGCTTTTGTATTTGGGTGTACAGTATTCCCAGCACTATTTATTGAAGAGGCTTTCCTTTCTTCATTGTATGTTCTTGGCTCCTTTGAAGATTAAGTGTCCATAGACGTGTGGTTTTATTTCTGGGCTTTCAATTGTGTCCCATTGATCTATTTGTCTGTTTTTGTGCCAGAACCATGCTGTTTTGATTACTATAGCTTTGTAATATATTTTGAAGTCAAGAATTGTGATGCCTCCATCTTTCTTCTTTTTTTATAGGGATTGCTTTGCCTATTTTGGGTCTTTTTTTTTCATACAAATTTTAAAATTCTTTGTTCTGTTCCTGTGAAGAAAGTCATTGGGATTGGGATTGGGATTGTGTTGAATCTGTGGATTACTTTAGGTAATATGGGCTTTTTAACAATGTTTATTCTTCTGACCCATGAAAAAGGAATATATTTCCATTTCTTTATGTCTTCTTAAATTTATTTCAATAATGTCTTATAGTTTTCAGTGTAAAGGGTTTTCACCTGTGGTTAAATTGGTTCTTAGATATTTTATTCTTTTTGTTGCAATTGTAAATGTGATGATATTCTTGATTTCTCTTTCTGCTAGTGTATTGTTAGTGCACAGAAATGGAAATGATTTTTTTAAAAACAGATTTTGTACCTTGTAACTCTGCTCTGGCTGTTGATTATTTCTAATAGTTTTCTGGTGGATTCTTTAGGGTTTTCCATATATAGAATCATGTCATCTTCAAAGAGTGAGAGTTTCAATTCTTCCTTTCCAATTTAGATTCCTTTTATTTCTTTTTCTTGCCTAATTTCTCTGGCAAAATCCTCCTGTACTATGTTGAATAAGAGCAATGAGATGGACACCCTTATATTCTTCCTGTTTTCAGAGGGATGGGTTTCAGCTTTCCCCTAATGAGTATGATGTTAGCTGTGGGTTTGTCATCTAAAGCCTTCATTATTTTGAGGTGCTTTACTTCAATACCCATTTTATTGAGAGGTTCTTTTTTTTATCATAAAGGGATATTGGATATTGTCAAATGCTTTTTCTGCATCTACTGAGATGATATGCAATTCTTATTCCTCATTTTCTTAATGTGGTGTATCACATTGAGTGATTTGTTGATATTGAACTATCCCTGTGTCCCTGGAATAAATACCACGTGATCATGGTGTATGATCCTTTTCAAACTATTACTGTATTCAGTTTGCCTATTTTGTTTTGAGAATTTTTGCGTCTAAGTTCATCAGAATTCTTGGCCTATAAGTTTCCATCTTTGTGGTGTCCTTGTCTGGTTTTGGTATTGGGGTAAGATTGCCTTCATAGAATGAGTTAGGAAGCATTCAATTTTCAATTTTTTGAATAGTTTGAGAAGGAGAGGTATTAAATCTTTGAATGTTTGGTAGAATTCCTCAGAGAAGACATCCTGTCTTGAACTTTTGTCTTTTGGATGGTTTTTGATTACTGTTTCAATCTCTTCATTTGTGATTGGTCTATTCAGATTCTCTATTTATTCTTGATTCAGTTTTTTTTTTTTTTTGAGGAAGATTAGCCCTGAGCTAACTACTGCCAGTCCTCCTCTTTTTTGCTGAGGCAGCCTAGCCCTGAACTAACAGGCGGGCCCATCTTCCTCTGCTTTATATGTGGGACGCCTCCCACAGCATGGCCTGCCAAGCAGTGCCATGTCCATACCCAGGATCTGAACTGGTGAACCCTGGGCCACCAAGAAGCAGAACATGAGAACTTAACTGCTGTGCCACTGGGCCAGCCCCTCAGTTTTGAGAGGTTTTATGAGTCTAAGAGTTATCCATTGAAATCATTCCAACCATCTTTTCTGACCACAATGCTATGAAGCTAGAAAACAACTACAAGAAAAAAACCTGAGAAAGTCAGAAATATGTGGAGACTACACAGCATGCTATTGAACAATCATTGGATCAATGGAGAAATCAAAAGGGAAGTTTAAAAATAACCTGGAGGGGCCGGCTCCGTGGCCGAGTGGTTAAGTCCACGTGCTCTGTTGTGGCGGCTCAGGGTTCAGATCCTGGGCATGGACATGGCACCACTCATCAGGCCATGTTGAGGCAGTGTCCCACATCCCACAACTAGAAGGACTGGCAACTAAGATATACAACTGTGTTCAGAGGGAGATTGGGGAGTTAAAGAAGAAGAAAAAAAAAGGATTGGCAACAGTTGTTAACCAAGGTGCCAATCCTTAAAAAAAAAGAAGAAGAAGATTGGCAACAATTGTTAGCCCAGGTGCCAAATGAAAATACAACATATCAATTCTTATGGAATGCAGTAAAAGCAGTCGTAAGAGAGAAATTTACAGCAATACCGGCCCACCTCAGCAAACAAGGAAAATCTCAAATAAGTAATCTTAAAATGTACCTAACAGAAGCAGAAAAAGAAGAGCAAAGCCCAAAGTCAGCAGAAGGTGGGAAATAATAAAAATCAGAGCAGAAATATGTAAACAGAGACTAAAACAACAAAAAGGATTAATGAAACTAAGAGCTGGTTCTTTGAGGAGATAAACAAAATTGACAATCTCTTAGCCAGACTCACCACGAAAAAAGAGAAGACTCAAATAAATAAAATTACACTTGCAGGAGGAGAAATTACAACGGATACTACAGAAATACAAAGGATTATAAGAGAATACTATGAAAAACTATATGCTCACAAATTTCTTTTTTTATTTATCCTTTGATTTCTTCAATGCTGCATTGGTTGTTTAGTTACCTGTGGTTTAACCTCCACATTTTTGTGTTTTTTCCAGTTTTTCTCTTGTAACTGATTTCTAGTTTCATACCATTGTTGTCAGAAGAGATGTTTGACATAATTCAATCTTCTTGAATTTATTGAGGCTTGCTTTGTGGTCTATCATGTGATTTATTCCCGAGAATATTTCATGTGCACTTGAGAAGAATGTATATTTTGTTGTTTTTGAAGGGAGTATTTTGTATATATCCATTAAGTTCATCTGGTGTAATGTGTTGCTTAAAGCCAATGTTTCCTTATTGATTTTCTGTCTTGATGATCTACCTATTGATGTAATTGGTTTTTTAAGTCCCTTACAATTATTGTGTTGCTGTCAATGTCTCCCCTTAGATCTTTTAATATTTGCTTTATACATTTTGGTGTTCTCACGTTGGGTGTATATGTAGTTATAAATGTTGTATCTTCTTCCTGTATTGACCCCTTTATCATTGTATAGTGCCCTTCTTTGTCTATTACATTTTTGTTTTAAAGGCTGTTTTGTCTGATGTGAGTATAGATACATCATCTTTCTTTTTATTTCTATTTATATGGAATAATCTTTTCAATTCCTTCACTTTCACTCTGTGTGTGTCCTTACTTTTGAAATGAATCTGTCATAGTCAGCATATAGATAGGTCATGTTATTTTTATCCATTTAGCTACTCCATTTCATTTGACTGAAAAATTTAGTCCATTTATATTTAAAGCAATTATTGACAGGTACATACATGTTGCCATTCTATTAATTATTTTCTTGTTATTTTTGTAGTTTCTCTCTGTTTATTTCTTCTTCCTTTTCTCCTTTCCCTTGTAGTTTAATGGCTTTCTTTAGTATTATGTTTAGATTCACTTCTCATTTGGGTGTGTGTGTTTACTGTATGTTTTTGCTTTGTGCTTGCTGTGAGGTTCCTATATAACGTCCAATTATATAACAATCTGTTTTAATTTGGTAACAACTTAAATTTGAACTTATTTCAAAACTTTACCATTTTAATATCTTTTTATTTTATGCATCCCTTAACTAATTATTGAGGTTTAGTTAAATTTAGTACCTTTGTATTTTTAACCTCCATACTTGCTTTATAAATGATATGGTAAATTGCCTTTACCATATGTTTACTTTTCCCAGTAAGAATTTTACTTTTGCATGTTTTCTATTATTAATTGGTGTCATTCATTTTAAACTTAAAAAAAACTCTTTAAAATTTCTTGAGAGCCTGGGTTAGTAGTGATTAATTTCTTTAGCATTTGTTTACTCAGAAAACTCAATCTCTCCATCAACTCTGATAACTTTGCTGTATAGAGAATTATAGGTTTTCCTGGAAGTTTTTTCCTTTCTGTACTTTGAATATGTCATACTATTATCTTATGGCCTGCAAAGTTTCTACTGAGAAATATGCTGGTAGTCTTATGGGGTTTCCCTTGTACAAAAGAAGGTATTTATCTCCTATTGCTTTTAAGATCCTCTTTTTATCTTTAACATACATAATTTTAATTATAATGTGTCTTGCTGCATTTCTCTTTGGGTTCATGTTATTTGGGACTCTCTGGGCTTCCTGAACGTGGATGTCTATTTCCTTCCCCAGATTGGGGAATTTTTCAATGATTATTTCTTCTAATTAAGTTCTCTCTGCCTTTCTTTCTCTTTTGTCCTTCTGGGATCCCTATAATGATGTTGTCCCAAAGGTCTCATAAAGTATCTTTACTTTTAAATGATTTTTTCTTTCTGTTGCTCCATCTTGGTGAATTTATGTGCTTTGTATTCCAGCTAAGATGTTCTTCAACTTTGTCTAATCTGTTGTTGAAACTCTCTATTCTATTTTTCAGCTATTGTATTCTTCAGCTCTGAAACTTGTCTTTGGATTTTCTCATATCTTCTGTCTCTTTGTTGAAGATTTCACTGTGCTCATCCATTCTTCTCCCAAGTTTGGTGAGCATCTTTATGAGCATAATTTGTACTCTTTATTGGGTAGATTGCTTATCTCCATTTCATTAGTGCTTTTGTCTTGTTCTTTCATTTGGAAGATATTGTATTTCCTCACTTCCCTGACTCTGTGTTTGTTTCTGTGTATTAGGAAACTTAGCCATTTCTCCCAGTGGCCAGTAGTACAATACTCCTTAGACACCAGAGGCTGGCACTCATAGGACATCTGCTCTGTATGTTGTGCATGCCTGCCTGCTATGGTGGGGCCATCACCAGGTCTGGCTGTGGAGCATGGTTGCAGCATGAGGGTGTGACGGGCTTTCTGCAGAGGACACCCAGTGGCACTAATAGGTTAAAGAGAAATCTCCAAAATAGAGCCCACAAGAGCCAGCATGAGCAAGGTAGATTGAGATAGCAAAAGTTGCACCTGTCCATGTCTCTGACCCTGGAGAGAGTCCCAACAGGTTTCTGCCTCTTCAGCTGTTTCTTTAATATTAGTAAGTAGGTCTCTTTCACATTTGTTCTAGGTGCTTATCAGACTGGTATTTTTGTGCTGGATCCCAGGCCAAGCAAGTCTGTGTGCTAGCCTTTAAGAGGGGGTTCTCCATTCCCTACAGATCTTTGTTTTTCCTGATCATAATCATCACTGGTTTTCACGGCCATTAATTTCAGGGCAGGGGTTCTCATCTCTCCTATGCAGAATCTAAGACTGGGGTGCCTGATGTAGAGCATAAGCCCCTTCCTCCCCAGAGACGGGTTCAGTATTTTTGAAATCTCCCCTGAGTTTGGATTGCCACAACTGGGGTGAGGTTGTTTTGGCAAAAGCACTTCTCTGTTTCTCCTATCCTTCTCAGTGCTGCCCTTTTATCTTTTGTTGTGGAGAGTCTGTTCATCAAGGTCTTTCTCAAAGGAAATTATTCCAAATGGAGTTGCAGAATTGTTCTGTCTGTGGAGAAAGTGGCTCATGATCCTCCTAGGCCACATCTTGAACTCAGTCTTGAGCATTAATTTTGTGATCTGAATCACTGCAGGAACATTCTGGAAATGAAACATGCTAATCTAAACCCATTCAGGAGTATGTTCCTCCATTTATTCCTTGAGTCTGTTCTTATGTTACATGTTTTTCCATGTTATTTCTTGGAAAGAACCATGGAGTTCCTCCTATCTAGTTTTCTTTTCTCCTTCTGTCTTCTGAAGATGCTCCAATCTGTTTGCTTGTCTACCTTCCACCAGGAGACTTGTCTTTCTTAATCAGCTCACTTCATTTGGTTTTCTCCTTAATGGGGAAGCATTCAGATTCTCAGGGTCCTTTCTCAAAGGAAAATGTCCATTAGACCTTGTTTTGTTTTGTTTTGTTTTGCTTTTTAAGTTTTACTGAGGTATAATTGGTATACAAAAAATGCTGCATATTATTAATATATACAATTTGCTGAGTTTGGATATTTAACACATTATTAAAGTCCCCACAAACAAGATAATAAACTTATCTATCACTTCCCCAAATTTTCTTGTGTCCCTTTGTGTTGTTGCTTTGTAGTAAGAAAATAACATAAGATCTATTCTCTTAACAAAATTTTAATTGTGCAATACCTTATTATTAACTATAGACACTGTGCTGTACAGCACATATCTGAAACTTATCTTGTATAAGTATAACTTTATATCCACTAAATAACTTATCATGTCTGCCTACCCTGTCCCCTGTTAACCACCATTTTATTTTCTCCTTTACCTTTGACCATTTTAGATGTCTTGTATAAGGAGATTATGCCGTATTTGTCTCTCTGTGACTAATTTTACTTATCATAATGTCTTTCATGTCCATTCATGTCAAAAACAGGTAGTATTTCCTTCTTTTATGGCTGAATAATATACTATTGTATGTCTATTCCACATTTTCTTTATCCATTTATCTGGTGAGTTGTTTCCAGGTATTGCCTATTGTGAATAATGTTGCAAGGAAGATGGGGGTGCAGATATCTCATCAAAATCCTGATTTTGAATCTCAGTGTTACGGTAACATAAGATATCCCTCTTTTTGTCCCCCTTTTTAATAACTAAGATTCACCATCATTCTTGAACAAAAGTGCCTCTGTGGGAGTTGTGGGATCCAACATCAAATGCCAGAGGACCTGGAGGAGTCTTGCCCACCCATGAATTCATTAATAAGCAAACAGACCTCCCAGGTGTGGAGCCAGCAGGAACCTGTAAACTGGCCTCAGAGCCTCTTGGCCTGGTCAGGGAACACCTAGAGAGAACAGACTTGGGCAGACACCCATTGAGGAGAGAGCCTTTGTAAGATTCTAGATTTCCTGAGGAGGGATCCAGAATTGTGTTGGAGCATACACACAAAAAATACAAGTCTTCATGACTTGGAGAAGGTAAAAGGAAATTGGAGTAGCCCCTCACCCCCAACGTGACAGACAGCAGGGCTCAATTAGCTGTGATTGTCTCTCCCATAGATAGGAATGAGTAAGCACTGGCTTCTCCAACTGCGTAGGACTAGAGAAACTTGTTCCTCTCCTTCAGTACTCTGGGCTTCAGGATCCTGAGTATTGAGGTGGGACCTCCCTAGCCAGAATGAGATTAAGAAAGAGACACATAAAGGTATCAGAGAGCACTAAAGGGACATAGTTTGTTGACTGCATTCTTGACTCCAGCAGGAACTCTGCCCATGAGCCACTGGGAAAACCTCAGCTGAAGATCCCCTCATTTGGCCCATGGGCTTCTCCAACACTGAGTGCCAATCCACACCTCCCCCAACTCTAAACCTGGATCCTGTGTGCACTCTGAAGGGCTCATATCCTAACCAGTGTGAGGGGACATGTCGTTGTTTTGATTTGAATTTCTCTCATGATTAGCAATGTTGAGCACCTTTCAAGATACCTGTTGGTCATTTGTGTATCGTCTTTGGAAAAATGTCTATTCCAAATCCTTTGTCCACATTTTACTTGGTGTATTTATGTAGTGTGTGTGTGGTGTGTGTTGTTTTGTTTTAGCTATTGAATTGTAGAAATTGTGCTAGTTGTACTGATATTTTTTATATCAACCTCTTATCACATGTGGGCTTGAAAATATTTTCTCTGGCTTCATAGGTTGCTTTTTCATTTTGTTAATTTCTTCTTTTCCTTAGTTTGATGTAGTTCCATTTGTCTCTTTTTGCTTTTGTTGCCTGTGCTTTGGTGTCATATTCAAGAAATCCTCTTACAGACCCATGTTAAGAAACTTTCCCCCATGATTTCCTTAGTTTTACAGTTTCAGATCTTACATTTAAATCAACACATTTTGAATTAATTTTGCATATCATGTAAAATAAGTGTCCAACTTTATTCTTTTGGATATGGACATCTAGTTTCCCCAATACTGTTAAAAATCTATCCTTTCTCCATTGTGTATTCTTGGCATGCTGCCAAAGTTTAGTTGACTTAATATGCATATGTTTATTTCTGGGCTCTTTATTCATTTCCATCGGTATACGTCTGTGTTTACACTGTACCATAATATAGCTGTATAATATATTTTGAAGTCAAGAAATGTGATTCTTCCATCATTCTTCTTGTTCAAAATTTATTTCAAGGACTTGTGGTTACATGTGAATTCTTGAAATTTTTGCTTCTATGTCTGTAAAAAACATCTTTTGGATTTTGATGGAGATGGCATTGAATCTGTAGATCACTTTGGGTAAGTATAAACTCAATAATATTAATTCTGTAGTCTCTGAACACAGATGCCCTTCCATTTAATTTAATTTCTGAGTGTTTTAATTTCTTTCATCAATGTTTTATAGTTTTCAGTATATAAGTCTTTCACCACCTTGGTTAGGTTTATTCCTAAGTATTTTATTGTTTTTAGTGCTACTTTAAGTGGAATTTCCCCCTTAATTTCCTTTTCAATTGCTTCATTGTTGGTGTATAGAAACGCAACATTTTTTTTTTTTTTTTTTTTGGTGAGGAAGATTGTTCCTGAGCTAACATCTGTGCCAGTCTTCCTGTATTTTGTATGTGGGATGATGCCACAGCATGGCTTGATGAGCAGTGTGTAGGTCTGTGCCTGGAATCTGAACCCATGAACCCTGGGGCGCTGAAGTGGAACTTGAGAAATCTACCACTATGCCACTGGCCAGCCCCAAAATGCAACTAATTTTTTAATGTTGATTTGTATCTTGTAATTGTACTGAATTCATTTCTCAGTTCTAACAGCTTTGGGTGGAGTCTTTAAGATTTTCTGCACATAAGATCATGTTATCTGTAAACAGAGAAAATTTTACTTTTTACTTTTAATTTAGATGTTCCTTGCCTAATTGTTCTGGCTAGGATTTCCAGTACTATGATAAATAAAAGTGGGAAGAATGTACATCCTTGTCTTGTTCCAGATCTTAGAGGAAAAGTTTTCAGTTTTTCCCCATTTAGTATGATGAGTATGAGTGGATTTTTATGTATGACCTTTATTACCTTAGGATAAGTTCCTTCCACACCTTATTTTTTGAGAGTTTTTATCATGAAATGATGTTGAATTTTGTCACACACTTTTTCACGTCTATTGAGGTGATTACGAGATCTTTGTTCTTTATTCTAGAATGCGGTGTATGCCCTTTACTGAATTGAGCCATCCTTGCATCTAATAGATAAATCTCCCTAAGTCATACATATAATCCTTCCGGCATGCTTTTGAATTTAGTTTGCTAACATTTGTGGAGAAGTTTTGCATCCATATTCATCACCAATAATAGCCTGTTGTTTTCTTTTTTCATTGTTTCTTTGTCTGGCTTTGGGTATTAGGGTGATGCTGTACTCAAAAGTGAGTTTATACATGTTTTATCTTCTATTTTGTGGAAGAGTTTAAGAAGTGTTGATATTAACTCTTCTTTAAATATTTGGTAGAATTCACCTGTGAAGACATCTGGTTCTGGATTTTTCTTTTTTTTTTTTAAGGTTGGCACCTCAGCTAACAACTGTTGCCAATCTTTTCTTTTTCTTTCTGCTTTTTCTTCCCAAATCCCTCCAGTGCATAGTTGTATATTATTAGTTGTGGGTCCTTCTAGTTCTAGCATGTGGGATGCCACCTCAGTGTGGCCTGATGAGCGGTGCCATGTCTGCGCCCAGGATCCGAACCAGTGAAACCCTGGGCTGCTGAAGCAGAGCGCACAAACTTAACTGCTCAGCCTGGGGCTGGCCCCCTGGGTTTTTCTTTATTGAGAAGATTTTGATTACAGACCCTCCTCCTTGTTTATTATTGTTCTGTTTAGATTTCCCATTTCTTGTTGATTCAGTCTTGGTAGATTATATGTTTCTAAGAATTTATCCATTTCTTCTACATTTTCCAATTTATCAAGTGTAATAGTTCATAATAGTCCCTTATGATCTATTTCTTGTTCCTGTGGCATTGGTTGTAAAGTCTCTTCTTTCACATCTGATTTTATCTGAGTCTTCTCTCTTATTTTCTTAATTTAGCTGAGTTCTGTGCTCTGTCAGTTTATTGATTTTATTAATCGTTCAAAAAGACAACTCAGTTTTTAAAAATTTTTCTGTTTTCCTATTCTCTATATCGTTTATTTCTACTCTACTCTTCATTTTTTCCTCCCTTCTGTTAACTTTGGGTTTAGTTTCTTCTTTCTTTAGTTCTTTGAGGCTTAAAGTTATTTGATTTTTTTTAATGTATATATTCATTGCACTTATTGGTATAACTTCCTTCCTATACCGCCTTTGCTGGATCACATTTGTTTTGGTATGTTTTTATTTCTTCAATCTTTTTCTTTTTGTTCCTTTGACTGTATATTTGATTGACCTATCTTTTTTGAAATGACCTATCTTCAAGTTCTTTGATTCCTTGTTCTGCTTGATTTTAATCTTTGAAACTTTCTATTGAATTTTTGAGTTCTCACAATGTATCCATCAGCTTGAATACTTCTGGTTTGTGAAAAACGTTTCTATTTCTTTGTTGGATTTCTCATTTTATTTATGTGTTGTTTTCCTAATTTTGTTTAGTTGTCTTTCCTTTTGTAGTTCACTGACCTTCTTTAAGATGATTATTTTGAAAACCTTGTCAAGCTGCTCATTGATCTCCATTTCTTTATGGTCCATTAGTTGAGATATATTAGTTTCCTTTGTGGTATCAGGTTTGCCTGATTCTTCATGATCCTTTTGCCTTGCATTGGTGTTTGCTCATTTGAAGAAGTTAGCTCTTCAAGTTTTTATTTTACAGGCTGATTTTGGCAAGGAAAGACTTTTGCTCATCAGCTCATCTTGGAATTCTGGATGGGCAACTTGGTAGCATCCACAACACAGCCTCCTGCTGGTGCTGTGTTGGCAATTAACTGGAGGGTTCCAAGTTTGGTGAGTCTGGCTGACTTGGCTCCACTATTGGACATGCTGGCAGGGGCTGATGATGGGCTTTCTGCCAGTGCCAAGATCCGTGTTCATCACCATAGAGACATCCTGCCTCTTCTCTTTCTACTAGCTTTCCACAGGTGGTCTAACCTGTCAATTCCCAGTGTTCCACATGAGGCCAGAAAGAACTGAACCTGTCAGGCAGTACCCTGAATTACTGGAGAAGTTGGACATCCATTTCAGTCTCTTTTTCCCCACTGGAGAAATCATGGGCCAAGGAAATTCTTCTGGTCACATTCTGTCCCAGCTTGGGGGAAGTGTAATGCAGACAAAGTGACAAAATTAAGCATTCATTCGTGATAAAAAAAACTCTAAAAATAGGTCTATATGACCTTATCTCAACATAATAAGGATCATATGTAACACATGAATTGCCATTTTAATGTGTTTTTTATCAAGTCTTGTGCTCTATAAGTGTGCTGTGATCTGGAATTTTCACAAAGGCATACAGTGTCTAGATGGCTATTTAATCAGTGTTGCTAGTGGAGGAGGGACTGAGGCTGAGGAACTCCTATTCTGCTACTTCACTGATGTCACTCTTACTTTTTACTGTAAATTAAATATTTTGTACCATACTGTAAGTTATCTTTTTTCACTTGTCATGTAAAAATATTTAATTTCTACCAGTATAGTAATTCTTAAATTCCAACCCCTGCCTTCTTAAAGACAGAACAGGAAGTTTGTATTCTTAGACTCCCATGTGTGAGAACATAGAGTATAACCTAGGTTCAGCTAAGATTTGAATGACAAAAAGACAAGTATAAGCCAGGGATGAAATTCTCTAAGACGTTCAGTGGGAGGAAACATCAGTAGAACCTATGAGGGCCATAAGGCTTGATATATCAGGGCTTCATGTTAAAGCTAGATCTGCAAAGTTGCTAATGAGGAACTGAATTTGGGAAATAGGTCAGCAATCTTGGCCCTTAAAAACCAACATGAAGATAAAGTCTTCAGTCAGAGTGGAAATAAAGATATATTATGTAGAGAAGAACAAGATTAAGGTTGAGGTCACATTTCTTGTCAGAAGCAACACAACTAAGATGACACAAGAACTAAGAGAAAAAAATCATATACACCTATTTTCTTCCTTTTTAAAAATTGAGCTAACATTGGTTTATAGCATTAAATAAGTTTCATGCATGTGATGTTATATTTCAACTTCTGTATGTACTACAGTGTGCTGACCACCAAAATCTGGTTTCCATGCAGCACCATACAATTGACCCACTTTACCCCTTTTGCCCTCCCCCAACTCCCTTCCTCTCTGGCAACCACAAACCTGTTCTCTGTATTTATATGTTTCATTTTTTCATCTATTTTATGATTTTATTATCTTTCAAATATGAGTGAAATCATATGGTATTTTCTTTCTACATCTGACTTATTTCACTTAGCATAATTTATACATGGAAAATGGCTTTCAGAAAATGTAGTCAAACTAAGGAGGACTGAGGACATTCAAAAGCTGAAAGAATCATCACTAGCAGACCTACACTACAAGAAATGTTAAAGAACATCCTTCAGGCAAAAGGGAAAGAATATCAGATGGAAATCTGGATCTATACCAAAGAATGAAGAGCACCAGAAATGGTAACTATATGGAAAAATTTGTAAATTTTTTTCCTGCTAAATTGATGTTTTTAAAACAGAATTTGACTGTTAAAAAAAAAGCAACGTATTGTGGGTATATAACATAAGGAAAAGTAAAATGCATGACAACAAGAGCATGAAGGCTAGGAGGGGAGAACAGGAAATACATAGTTTTAAGTCTCTTTTGCTGTAAATGAAAAGGTATAGTATCTCTTGAAGATAAATTATAAGTTATAGATACACACCATAAACCATAAAGCAACATCTAAACAACAAAACAGAGTTACTGTTAACAAGCTGGCAAAGGAGATTAAGTGCAATAAACAATATTTGATTAATTGAAAAGAAGACAAGTAAAGAGAAAAACAAGAATAAATAGATGAGACAGAAAACTATATTAATTAGCACATTAACTGTTAATAGTCTACATGCCCTAATTAAAAGGCCGAACTTGGCAGACTAGATAAAAATAAGTAGCTCCACTTATATGCTGCCTTCAAGAAAACACTTAATATAAAAATAAAGATAGATAAATGGTAAAGAGATGGAAAAAAGATATGCTCTACTAGTCCTACTCATAAAAGAGCTGATTGGCTATATTAATATCACACAAAGTGGATTTCAGAGGAAAAAACTGGAGATAAAGAAGTTCACTTCCTAATGATAAGGTATCAAATGATGTTCCCAAAGCAGTTCTGGTAAAGAGTGCAAGCTGTAGAACCAGACATTCTGGGGTAGAATTATGGATCTATCATTTCCTTGGGTTACTTAACTGAACCTCACAAAGCCACAGTTTCCACATCTGTAAAATAATTACAATAGGAGAACCTATCTGAAGAGAATTGTGAAAATACATAATACACTATTAGCATGTAAAAGAGTTTCTGGCACACAGTGACTATTAGAATGGTGTTTCTTTTGGCAACATCATCATCACCATCGCATTATTTCTTAATCAAATAGAATTGATACGACACATTGTTTAATAGTATCTGACAGTGAGTGAGTGAGATGAAATTGCCTTAATTAACACTAGGTATCCAGCAGGTAGAGATTGGAAAAAATGGTGGACAATACATTAAAAGAATCATACAGCAAATGAAGAGGGATTTATTCCAGGGATGCAGGGATGGTTCAACATCCACAGATAAATCAATGTGATAAACCACATTAACAAGAAAAAGAATAAAATTCACTTGATAATAGGTGCAGAGAAAGCATTTGACAAGAACCAACATCCATTTATGATAAAAATAAATAAATGGGTACCCAATAAAATGGGTAGAGAAGGGAAGTACCTCAATAAGAAGGGCCATTTATGACAAACCCACAGCCAACATCATACTCAATGGTGAAAAACTGAAAGCTATTCCTCTGAGAACAGAGACAAGACAAGAGTGGCCATTTTCACCACTCTATTCAACATAGTACTGGAAGTTTTAACCAGAGCAATTAGGCAATAAAAAGAAACAAAGTGGATCAAAATAGGAAAGGAAGAAGTAAAACTCTCTCTATTCGCATATGACATGATTCTATACTTAGAAAATCCTAAAGAATCCACCAAAAGGCTATCAGAAATTATCAACAAATACAGTAAAATTGCAGGGTACAAAAATCAATTGGATTTTTATACACTAACAAGGGAACGAGCCGAAAGAGAAATCAAGAGTACGATCCCATTTACAATTGCAACAAAAGAACAAAATACCTAGGAATAAATTTAATCAAGGACATGAAAGATCTACACACTGAAAACTATAAGACATTATTGAAGGAAAGTGAAGAAGAAATAAAGAAATGGAAAGATATTCCATGCACATGGATTGGAAGAATTAGCACAGTTAACACCTCCATATTACCCAAAGCAATCTACAGATTCAGTGCAATCCCAATCCCAATCCCAATCCCAATCCCAATGACATTCTTCATGGAAATAGTACAAAGAATCCTAAAACTTATATGGAATAACAAAGGACACCTAATAGCCAAAACAATCCTAAGGAAAAAAGCAAAGCTGGAGGCAACATAATCTCTGACTTCAAAATATCCTACAAAGCTATGGTAATCAAAACAGCATGGTACTAGAACAAAAACAGACACACAGATCAATGGAACAGAATGAAAGCCCAGAAATAAAACCATACATCTCTGAACAGCTAATCTTCAACAAAGGGGTCAAGCATAAACAATGGAGAAAGGAATGTCTCTTCAATAAATGGTATTGGAAAAACTGGACACCCATGTGCAAAAGAATTAAAGTAGACTATTATCTTACACCATACACAAAAGTTAACTCCAAATGGATCGAAGACTTCAATGTAAGACCTGGAACAATAAAATTCCTAGAAGAAAATGTAGACAGTACACTCTTTGACGTTGGTCTTAGAAGCATCTTTCTGAATACCATGTCTACTCAGGCAAGGGAAACAAAAACAAATGGGACTCCATTGAAGATCAGTAGGATGTGCCCCTACTTTGGGGTTGGTGAGCCTAAGGGTGGGGAAAACGTTCCAAAATAAGTTCCCAAATTTTAAGGTGACAACTTAATTAAAATGTTCTCTGTTGATATTTGCTCAGTGAAAGGGATAGAGGCATGGAGAGAGCATTAAGGTATTAACCCAAGGAAATGATATGGCAAGAAATTTATGGGTGTGAGAGGTCTTTTTTTTACATTGATTAGTAGGGTAATAATAAAGCCAGTTCTGATAGTAACCAGACAACTGATGAGTGTTCCAAGGAGATTTCACATAAATCTTTAATCAACACAGTGGATTGTTTCTGTATATATCAACTGATGTGATGAAAAAGAAAGCACGAAAAACTACATTCAGTTGAAATACTTAGCTATTAAGGAATTAAAGAGACAAGTGACAAAAATGTATACAAAATTCATACCATGGCTCAATTGGATCATTCCAAAGAAAGGCCCTGCCAAACTATTTGGGTGGGACTCCCCTTAATTCAATTATTTACTTACTTTTCAATTGAATTTTTCTTTTACTTATAGTTCCCTTGCACACTTGTATATCTAATGGCACATTAACATCCAATGAACTTATTTTCCTTATTGTCTCCTTTTAAACGTTTGATGTGGTTATTTTGCTGAAATGGGCCTTATTAAAGAGAAATTGCGCAGACACTTGTTAAAAATGGCAAGACAGGGGCCAGCACAGTGCGTTAGTGGTTAAGTTCACGCACTCCACCTTGGTGGTCCAGGGTCCATGGGTTCAGATCCCAGGTGTGGATCTAGCACTGTTCCTCAAGCCACGCTAGTGCAGCATCCCACATACAAAATACAGGAAGTTTGGCACAGATATTGGCTCTGCAATAATCTCCTTCAGCAAATGGAAAACGATTGGCAACAGATGTTAGCTCAGGGCCAATCTTCCTCACACTCACAAAAAATGGAAAGAGTTTTGATTTGAACTACTTTAGCAGGGAAAGAGACTTCAGAATGTAACTGAGCTCAACTCTGAATACAGCAAAGACAGCTGGAGATATATAGCCAACAAATAGGGTGAGGGGGCAGTGGATGGAAAATTACTAGAAGGAATTTGATTAAATATCAATGGTGAAGGAATTCTTGCTAAACTGCCTTAGCAGTTAAAACTGCTAAAACTGGGCTCAATAAGATTCTTTATTAATACTGGGTCAAGGGTTGCAGGCCAAAGTCAGGGTCTTAAAGAGAAGAGAAGAATATAGATTCTTACTATAAAGGGAGTATTTTAATTATTTATTTATTTTTTATTGAGTTAATGGTAGGTTACAATCTTGTGAAATTTCGATTGCACATTATTGTCTGTCAGTCATGTTGTAGGTACACCCCTTCACCCTTTGTGCCTACCCCCTACCCCACCTTTCCCCTGGTAGCCACTAATCTGTTCTCTTTGTCTACATGTTTAAATTCTTCATATAAGTGGAGCCATACAGAGATTGTCCTTCTCTATCTGGCTTATTTCACTTAACATAATTCCCTCAAGGTCCATCCATGTTGTTGCAAATGGGACGATTTTGTTCTTTTTTACGGCTAAGTAGTATTCCGTTATATATGTACACCACATCTTCTTTATCCAATCATCTGTTGATGGACACTTAGGTTGCTTCCACATCTCGGCTACTGTACATAATGCTGCAATGAACATAGAGGTGCATGGGACTTCTGGAATTGCTGATTTCAGGTTCTTTGGATAGATACCCAGTAGTGGGATAGCTGGATTGTATGATAGTTCTATTTTTAATGTTTTGAGGAATCTTATAAATGGAGTATTTTTATTATTCAGACAAAGAGAAGAAACATTTTTCCAACACTAAGATTACTTCACAAATAATCTTCCTTTATAATGAAAATATATTCTTTGATGTAAAGATTTTAAAGCTAAAATATTATTTATTGCTATTAGTTTATCAAAACACAAATCTATTCTTTCAAGATATTAAAAATTGTTAGTAGTTTCTGATTTTTATGTGATAAGTAGGATGACTGTTCATCTCTTCGTTCTGAATTTTACACATTGACATTTTACATATTTGACTCCCATGTTGAAAAAAATTTGATATATATTAATAAAAGGCAAATATTTTAAAAAATTAAATGTTTTAACTCTTTGTTATAATTTTATTGAGGCATAATTTATACATTGTATGACTCACCTATTTCAAGTGTACAGTTTAATCAATTTTAGTAAATTTATCAAGTTCTGCAACCATCACGACAAGATTTTAATCTCCCCGTATGTTCCCTCATGTTCACTTATGGTTAATTCCAGTTTAATTAACAGTTGGCATAAAAATGTTTTGGAATGTTGAGTACCAGTCCAGTGCAAAAGCTCAAACTATAGAGCGCAGCTGCTGACGGGCTGGGTCGCCTTCGCAGCCGCCTGATCGCTCGGTCCCTCGCGCCCGCCCGCCTGTCGCGCACGCTAGCCCTCGCCCCTACCTGGGCTCGCTGAGTTCACCCCCACCCCAGACGCAGACATGTCCGAGGCCAAGAACGACCCTGAGTTGGCCTCCTTTCTCGCGGTCATGGGCGCCTGGGCCGCCACGGTCTTCAGCGCCCTGGGTGCGGCCTATGGGACAGCCAAGAGTGGCACGGGCATCGCGGCCATGTCCGTCATGCAGCCAGAGCTGATCATGAAGTCCATCATCCCAGTGGTCATGGCTGGCA
>NW_025793956.1:479475-502455 GCF_021613505.1 Equus quagga | reverse complement strand
ACTTGCCAGGCCAGCTTCCCCTGACCCTGCAACGGTGGCGGCTTTCTAGCAAGTTGTCTCTGGGGCTAGCCCCTGGGCAGGCGAGCTGAGTCTGGCCTGCTCTCTGGGCTGCTGACATGGAGTCTCCCTTTGCTTTTTCAGGCCTTTTTGACCTGAGTGCCTGGGACTCCAGGTGGGACAAAAGATGCTCAGAATCTCCAGCAAGGCCTCAGGGGCCTGGCTGCCTGTTTCCCTGTGTAACTGGGCCGCAAGACCTGGCGCAGCTCCTCCTCGTAGGTTGCAGGCAGCTGCGCTGAGGTTCCCTGAGAGCATAGGGTCTGTGTGGCTGACTTGGGGAGTGCTGGTGAGCATAGGTCAGGGTTTCACAGCAGAGCAGGAGGCCAGATGGGCCAGACAGCCATAAGGACCTCTGGTAGAGGAAAGAAACAGTTATGTGGCTGCCTCCTGCCCCTGGCTGGGTGCCACCTTCACCTCCTGTTTGCCTGTGCTAACTTGGGGTGGCCCTCAACTGGGCCACAGCCACCCCCAGGGTCCCGGCCTCAGGTGCTCTGGGTTCACCTCTCCCCTCGACCCCTTACAGCCCTGGGTGCCGCCTATGGGACAGCCAAGAGTGGCACAGGCATCGCGGCCATGTCCGTCATGCGGCCAGAGCTGATCATGAAGTCCATCATCCCAGTGGTCATGGCTGGCATCATCGCTATCTACGGTCTGGTGGTGGCAGTCCTCATCGCCAACTCCCCGAATGATGACATCAGTCTCTACAGGAGCTTCCTCCAACTGGGCGCGGGCCTGAGGGTGGGCCTGAGCGGGCTGGCAGCAGCCTTTGCCATTGGCATTGTTGGGGACGCCTGCGTGCAGGGCACTGCCCAGCAGCCTTGGCTATTTGTGGGCATGATCCTCATCCTCATCTTCTCTGAGGTCCTTGGCCTCTATGGTCTCATCGTCGCCCTCATTCTCTCCACAAAGTAGCCTCTCCAAGCCCACCAGCCACAGAATATGATGTAAAGACCACCCCCTCCTCATTCCAGAACAAACAGCCTGACACACTTGCACAGGGCAGCTGTCCCCCCAGTAGCTAGTTTTGTAAATGCGCAGGGTCCTAGTGCCAGTTGTCCGTTGTCTCTGGCTTTGCTCCCACCCGCCCCGTGCCGTGGACATCTGGGCCTACTCGTTACCCGTCCAGGCTCCCGACCAGTGAGGATGCAGGCCCCTGGCCGCCCCCACCCCCTGCCCTAGAGTGCTCTGTGTATAAGGATGAATTGGAGTTGTCATTTTCTCTTCACTGGATGTTTATTTATAAAGATTTGACCTGTTCATGTGTCTGTGGAGCAGCCCTCCGTCTCCCGACTATATAGTAATCTTAGGTAGAGTGTTGCCTTGTGGGTTACCGTTTGCTCTGAGACTTCTCGGATGGACCCACCCTCCTCCAGCCCTGGCTGCCACAGCCGCGGGGCCGCGTGCTGGGCCTACCGGGGTCTGGCGCTGAGCCGAGTCCAATAAAGTTCTCGGATGTGGGAGAAAAAAAAAAAAAAAAAGCTCAAACTATACACACAAAACCAATTCCAGAGATTGAGGATTTCTTTTGTAGAAATATAGAATGATGAACCAAAATGAATAGATGAATTTTTGTACATATTTTTAAAAACAGGCTTATGGCGTTCACCTAACATCAATTCATCTATTTCAAGTGTATGATTCAGAGGTTTTTTAGTACATATACAAAGTTTTGCAAACTTTCACGACTATCTGATTCCAGAATATTTTCATCTCTCAAACAAGTAGCCCTATGCACAGTGATTGTCCCTCCATATTTTTCCCCAAAAATGTCTGGCCTGGTGACCACCAATCTGATTTCTGTCTCCATGGATTTTCTGGAACTTTCATATAAAAGTAATTATACAGGGAACTGGCCTTGTGGTGCAGTGATTGGGTTTGCACATTCCCCGTCAGCAGCCTGTGTTCACCAGTTTGGATCCTGAGTGGGGACCTATGCACTGCTTGTCAGGCCATGCTGTGGCAGGCATCCCACATGTAAAGTAGAGGAAGATGGGCACAGATGTTAGCTCAGGGCTAATCTTCCTCAAAAAATAAAAATAAATAAATAAATAAAATAAGCATACAATATGTAGTCTTTTGTGACTGATTTCTTTCACTTCCCATAATTCTTTCAAGGTTTATGCATGTTGCTGCATATATCACTACTTCCTTCTTTTGTATAGCTGAATACTATTCCATTATGCAAATATACTACATTTTGACTATCCATTCATTTGTTGATGGACATTGGGATTCTTCCACCTTTTGCTATTAATGAATAGTACAGATATGAACAATTCATGTACAAGCATTTTCTTGAAACACTATTTTCAATTCTTTGACATTTACCTAAGAGTGGAATTCCTGGGTCATATGGTAATTCTACGTTTAATCTTTTGAGGATACAGTGAATGAACTGTTATACATTCCCACCAGCAGTGTATAAGTTCCAAGTTTTAAACATTCACACCAACATTTATTTTCAATTAAAAATTTTAAAAAACTTATAGTCATCCTAGTGTATATGAATTGGTATCTCATTATGGTTTTTATTTGCATTTCCCTGATGGGTGATAATGTTGAACATCTTTTCCTGTGCTTATTGGTCATTTGTACATCTTCTCTGGGGAAACGGCTTTTCAGATCTTTTGCCCACTTTTTCACTTGCCCATCTTTTTATTATCGAAGGTAGCAGTTCTTCATAAAGTCTAGATCAAGAACTTATAAGATATATGATTTGCAAAATATTCTGCAGTTCTGTGGAGTGTCTTTTCACTTTCTTGATGGTGTTCATTAGAAGAACATATGTTTTTAATTTTGATGTTCTGTAGTTTTTCTATTTATTCTTTTGCTGCTTGGGCTTTTCATGACAGATCTAATCAGCCCTTACTTAATCCAAGGTCAGGAAGATTTATGCCGATGTTTTCTTCCAACAGTTTTGTAGCTTTGACTCTTAACTTTAGATCTTTGATTCACTTTCAATTAATTTTCTGTATATGATATGAGGTAAGGGGCCAATTTCATTGTTTTGCATACACTTGTTCACTTGTCCCTTTACCATTTGTTGAAAATACTATTATTTCCCCCATTGAATTGTCTTGGCACCCTTGTCAAAAATCAGTTTACCATAAATGAGAGGCTTTATTTTCATATTCTCAACTCTATTCCTTTGATCTATCCTTTTGCCAGTGTCACACACTCTTCATTATTGCTGCTTTGTGTAGTAAGTTTCAAAATTAAAGCATGAGTCCTCCTATTTTGTTCTTTTTCAAGGTCATGGATATATTTATATAATAATGAAACTGTCTAGTATTTATTTTGTATGTTAAAGTATTCAGCCCAAGTTAAGTTCTTTTAGAGTCAATGGAAATTCCTTTTAGCTCTGTAAGGTTACTTTGCCTTGTTATAGCAAGATAAAGCTGTCTCTCAAGAAAAACACAAATAAACAGGAAAAAAATTGTATTTGAACTATATTCCTTTTCTATAATCATAGTAAGATATATACTGGATCCCTTTGATAAAATAATTGAAATACTCTAAAGATTCAGCAAGTCTCAAAGTTTATTGCCTAATCCTGTTAGACATCAGAATATTAATCAAATTTTTTCACCCTTCAGATCCTTTGATTCTATTATATGAATAGGTTAATGATTAAGGAGCCATTAAGTTGTTAGTGGAGGACTATCTATATTCTTAAGAAATACTTCTCCAGGAGCAAAATACCTTGTTGCATCTACTTCAGTTGTAGTTTCCTTCCTTGGAAAATCTTCTGCACAGCAAAACAAAAAAAGGAAAAAGGAAAAAGAAATAAACAACCACCAGAACAACAAAAAATGAAAAGTTAACCTGCAGAAAGGGATAAAATATTTTCCAACTATATATCACATAAGGGGTTAATATCCAAAATATATATGGAGCTCATACAACTCAGTAGAAAAAAATAATAATCAGATCTAAAAGTGGGCAAAGGATGAAATGGTGACACTATCATTGCAGTGTGAGATATTTCTCCCTTTTTGTCCCTTCTTTTAACAACTAAAAATCAGCATTCATCCATGAACAAAAGTACTTCTGAGAGAGTTTTGGGATCCAGCACCGAAAACCAAGGGACTTGGGGAGACTTACCCACCTGTCCTTCCAGTCATAGGCAAACAGATCTTGATAGAGGCTATGGAACTAGTAGAAACCAGCAAACCAACCCTAACTCCTCTTAGCTGCAGTACGGAAAAACCTGGCGAGTACTGTCTTGGACAGTCTCTCATGGATGAGAGAGATTTTGTAGAAGTCCAGCATTCATCAAGTTTCCAGCACTCCTTGAGAAAATAAAAGACAAGTTTGGGCAAATTGGAGAGAAACTGCTAGTGCCTCCTTTCCTCCAAGGCAACACAGTGGGGACCTGAACTAGCCAGTTGTGACCTCACCCATAGGGGAAAGGGAGAGTGGTAAATAAGCTTCCTCAACTGTGCAGGATGCTGCTAGAAATGCCAGTTTCTTTCCAGCAGTGCCCAGAGCATTGAGGCAGGCCCTCCATGTCTTGGGGGGAGGGAAGAGATCAGACAGGGGCAGATAAGAATATCAAAGTGAATTCAAGAGACACATGTTCTACTGCCTGCATTTAGAACTCCAACAGGAACACAGCCAATGAGCCACAGAGAGAACGCTACCTGAGTATTCCCTCCCACCTGGCCTGCAGTCACCCCTAAGTGACTGAGTGCTAAACCCACACTTCTCCCTACTCTGTGGCTGACTACTTGTGCACACTCCCAAGTACCTTGGTGAGAGCAAGCTCCAGGAAAACAAGATACACTCAGAGAATGTGGCTAGGGTATGTTGGCAAGGGGCAATCCACAAACTTGAGTTGTTGGGCCACCTTTTGGAAAACAAAAGAGAAGTTTCAGGGAGCTAGTTTGGTGCATTATAAGAACCAGGTTTAAGAATTTGGTTGCTAGAGAGAGTAAGAAGTGTCAAACAAGTGTACCAATGCAAAGTTGAAGATAATCCCAGATACACACAGGACCAATGAAAAATTTATCTTGTAGGAAGACTAAAGTAAAGATTTGAGGAGTTCTCTGCTGCTTCAAAACTGAAATCAACAATGCAAATCTCCAAGGATAACAAAGTATCAAGGAAACACATCATCACCAGAATAACAATAATTGTTATATCAACCCAAAGGCAAAGAATTTTGCAATCTTGCTATTAAAGAATTCAAAATAGCTGTTTTTAGAAAACTCAAAGAGCTACAAGGAAACATAAAAAGACAATTCAAGTAAAACAAGAAAGCAATACATTGTGAAATGGGAAATTTAACAAAGATATAGAAATCATAAAAAGCCCACAAAAGTAATTCTGGAGGTGAGGAATACAATAAATGAGATTTTTTAAATGTAATAAAGAGTATCTATAGCAGAATAAACCAAACAAGAGAGAGAATGAGTGAGCTACAGTATAGGAACCTTGAAATAATCATAGAAGAAGAAAGAAAAAAGGATTAAGAAAGTGAGGAAAGCATACATGATGTATGGGACACCATCAAACATACAAATACAGAATAATTGAATCCAGAATGAGAAGAGAGAGAGAAGGGGCAAAAATTTATTTAAGAAATGATAGCAGAACTTCCCAAACTTAAGGAGAGACTTGAACACCCAAGTTCACGAAGCTAATAATTACTCTATCTTAATGCAAAAAGTGTTTATTCAAATAATGTGTTTTGGATAAAAACTTTATAAAAAATTATATCCAAAATACATTACAATGAAACTGTGAAAAGTTAAAGACAAAGAAGTAATACTAAAAGCAGCAAGAAAAAAAATATTGTATGCAGCAAAGGAACCTCCATTAGACTATCAGCGAATTTCTCAGTGGAAACTCTACAGGCCAGGAGAAAATGGAATGATATATTCAAAATATTGAAAGAAAAAAATTGCCAGCCAAGAATGTTTTATCTGGCAAACTTATCCTTCAATTTGTGGAGAAACAAAGATTTTCCCATACAAACAAAAACTGAGAGAGATCATCACCACAAGTCCTGCCTTACAAGAAATGTTGAAAGGAGTTCTTCAAGATGAAATGAAAAGACACTAATTAGTAACGTGAAAACATTAAAAAATATAAACTCACTGGTAAAGATAAGTAAGAAATCTGATTTAGAAAGCTCTAATTTTGTAGCAGAATAGTGTATAAATCACTTAACTGTACTACAAAAGTTAAAAGAAAAGTTAAAAAAACTATAGCTACTACAGTTTTTTAACAAATACACAATATAAAAAGAGTCAAATTGTGGCATTAATAATATAAAAAGGAGAAATAAAGAGTAGAGCTTTTCTTTGTGCTCAAACTCAGCTATTTTATCTAGGAGTGTGTTATGTAAATCCAATGGTAATCACAAAATAGAACCCAGAATAGATTTACAAAAGATAAAAATGCAAAATCAGAGCACACCACTGTGGAAATCACAGTTTCAAAAGGCAGGGAGATACACAGAAAAAAAGGAAACAATGGAAATACAAAACAGCTAGAAAGCAATTAATAAGAAGACATTAGTAAGTCCTTAATATCAATAATTATGCTAACTGTAAACAGATTGAATTCACCAATCAAAAAGCATAAAGTAGCTGGATGGATTAAAAAACAAGGCCCAACTATTTGCTACCTGCAAGAGATTTGCTTCAGCTCTAAGGACAACAAAGGCTCAAAGTGAAGGGATGAAACAGATTCCATACAACTGGAAACCAAAAGAAAGTGAGGTTAGCTAACTTTTAACAGAAAAAATAGGCGTTAAGCCAAAACTCATAATAACAGACAAAGAAAGTCATTATATAATGATAAAGGGGTTAGTTAAATAATCAAGATATAAAATTATAAATATAAATACAGTCAACATTGGAACACCTAATTATGTTAAGCCAATATAACAGATCTGAAGGGTGAAATAGACAGAAAATAGTAATGGTAGGGGACCTCCATACCTCACTTTCAACAATGGATACATCCTCCAGACAGAAAATCCGCAAGGAAATGTTGGACTTGAGCCATACATCAGACCAAATGGACCTAACAGATATTTATAGAACATTCCAGTCCACAGCAGCAGAGTACACATTCTTCTCAACTACACAAGCAACATTCTCTAGGATAGGTTATGTGATAGGCTACAAAACAAGTCTTAGCAAATTTAACATATTGAAATCATGCCAGTATCTTTCCCAGAAATAAACCCAACATATGGTAAACTAATATTTCATGTGGAACCCAGGAACACTGAATGGGGAAACAAATGGTGTTGAGAGAATTGGAAAACTATGTGCTGAAAAATGAAACTGGACCCCTATCTTACACCTTTCACAAAAATTAACTTGAAATAGATTAAAGATTTAAATGTAAGATAATATAAAACTCCTAGAAGAGAACTGCCAAAAAGCTCCTTCGCATTGGTCATGGCAATGATTTTTTGGATATGACACCAAAAGCAACAAAAGCAAAAATCAATGAGTGGATACATCCAACTAAAAATTTTCTGTACAGCAGAGCCTGTTAAAATGGTTGATTTTGAAAAGCTGTTCATACTATAATCCCCTATATCTCAGGAAATGCATGGTAATATTTAAATGTTGTCCTGAGTACTTTCTTAAATTTTATAGCTATCGCTACAGATTTCTCTTTAAATGAAATCTTTGTCAGAGTTTGATAGAAACTGAGTTACCAGACTATGATCCAAAAAGATCCTTTTTTTGCTTTATAATCTCTAATGTTCTCGTTAAATTGTGATATTTTAGATAAGATTACCCTTAACCCTTTATAATTGAGGCATTTTAAGGTACTCAGGGAATAATTATGTATTTATGTAAGTTGTATGTATGTGATACACACACACATACACTTTTTTGTGTTTAGGTTTGTAGGTAATGTTTCCATGCATGTATGTATGTATAACTTTTTCTCACTTCCAAAAATGGATATATATGACTCAGGAAACAGCATACTGCAAAAGACACATAAATCTTAAAATTCAGATAGGTAGATTGAGGCTGGAATCATAAAGAATCCATAAATACTTTAAAATGTAGCTAGTTTTGTTAACAGAGAACTGCAATGAAGTGTTACCAGACAGAAAATGTTGAAAATGGTTTGTAAAATATCGAAATAGTTTAAAGAAGTTAGGTTTGTTTCCATACTTTGGAACTTTCAAAATTGTCTTTCTGAGCTAAGAAATAAGGCAAAAAAAACCACAACACAAATGTGTATCTAGAGAATTAAACAATCACATAATATACTTCAATCCAGGCATAGAAAAGATAACAATGGCTATGATTTCAACAGTTGGCTTTTAGTGATTTTTCTTAAAAATGTTGATTTTTCTTTTTAAAATATGAGATCTTTCGCTTTTATTTATTAATATCAAATGCATTTTTTTTAAAGATCGGCACTTGAGATAACAACTGTTACCAATCTTCTATTTTTTTTTCTTCTTCTTCTCCCCAAAGCCCCCCAGTACATAGTTGTATATTCTAGTTGTGACTGCCTCTGGTTGTGTTATGTGGGGTGCTGCTTCAGCATGGACTGATGCGTGGTGCCGTGTTTGTGCCCACGTTCTAAACCAGCAAAACTCTAGGCCGCCAAAGCAGACCACGGGAATTTAACCACTTGGCCATGGGGCTGGCCCCTCAAACACATTTTTATATCATTTTCAACTATATTGGTGAAACTCTGAGTTGATGACATTGGATTCATCATCTGCTTCTTTTGCATTTAGATTGTCATCAAATACTGTCAGTTGTTTCTGTACAGACTCAGTTATGTCAGTTTGTTCCTTTTCAGTGCCAACAGCTGTTTCCTCATGCAGATGTATATCTTTACTACTCTCACTTGTAATTCTAATGCTAATTTTTCAAGCATATACCCTACTTGTAATGTCTCCCCAAGTTCTACCCTCTCATCTGTGCCCTGCACTGCTTCCTGAGCTGATAGTAGTAACATCATTCTTTTCTCTCTCTACTAGCCTCCTGTTGCTTGAACATTAAAGTTGTCATGATTATGATTAGCATTTATTGGACGTGGTCTAACTTTTATATTTTCATTTATTTCCCATTATTGCCTAATATTTGCACCAGAATGAGGACTACTTAACTCAACCCCTTGTCTGTGTTCGTATAGTTCCATCACTATGTTTTCTGTGTACTGCAGAGTTATTAAAATATTGATTCATCCTTGTATTACAGTTTCTTATTTTGCATTTGACTTTATATCACAATATTTTTCCAAGTTATTACTTTTGAGTTTATTAATGTACCATTAAGTTACACCAAAGTTCAACAACCTTTTTCAAATTTGGCACATTTAAAACACTTCTCTTTTGTAGTTAACAATTAACGTGTTTAGCTTTCTTTTATTGTTTTATTTCAAAATGTTTTGCCACACTGTGATTTCCTCTTTTTTAAAAAATCACTTTATTGGGATATAATTCAGATACCACATAATTCATCCATTTAAAGTGTACAGCTATTGGGGCTGGCCTGGTGGTGGAGTTGTTAAATTTCTGTGTTCTCCACCTCAGTGGCCTGGTTTCACAGGTCTCGATCCCAGGCACCACCTGTTCCACTGTTGGCCACGCTGTGGAGGGATCCCACGTACAAAGTAGGAGGAAGATTGGCGTGAATGTTAGCTCAGGGCTAATTTTCCTCAAGTGAAAGAAAGAGGAAGATTGGGAATGGATGATACCTCAGTGTAAGTCTTCCTCAACAAAAAATTTAAATAAACAAACAAATAAAATGTACAGCTCAATGTATTTTAGTATATTCACAGATATGTTCAACTCTCACCACAGTCAATTTTACCTATCACCACCCCAAAAATAAAACACTGTATCCTTTAGCTATCAATTTTCTATCCTCCCATTTCCCTCCACCACCAAGGAACCATTATTCTTTCCTTCAGTATAAATTTCTGTATTTCAGAATTTTATATGTGGTCTTCAGTGACTGGCTTCTTTCACTTTAGCATGATGTTTTCAAGGTTCATCCATGCTGTAACATTTATCAGTATTACATTCTTTTTTTTCTTTTCAAGGAAGATTAGCCCTGAGCTAACATCTACTGCCAATCTTCCTCTTTTTGCTGAGGAAGACTGGTCCTGAGCTAACATCCATGCCCATCTTCCACTACTTGATATGTGCAATGCCTGCCACAGCATGGCTTGAAGAGTAGTGCCATGTCGGTACCCGCAATCTGAACTGGCGAACCCTGGGCCACCGAAGTGGAAGGTATGAATTTAACCACTGTGTCACTGGGCCAGCCCCAGTATTACTTTCTTTTGAAGGCTAAATAATATCCCATCTAATGGATATGTCAAATTCTGTTTATGCATTCTTCAGGTGATGGACACTGAAGTGGTTTCCATGGTTTCACTATTATGATTGTGCAAGTTTTTGCATGGACATATGTTTTCATTTCACTGTATTCACCTTAGCATGGATCTGGGAGTCATATGATAACTCTGTGTTTAACCTTTTGATGAATTGACAGATGTTTTTACAGAGGAGCAACATCATTTTACATCCCCACTAGCAATGCATGAGGGCTTCAGTTTCTGCATATTCTTACCAACACTTTTTATTTCTGACCTTTTATTTCAAGACATCCTAGAAGATATTAATCAGCATCTCATAGTTTTGATTTGCCTTCTCTGATAACTAATGATGTCAACTATCTTTTCATATCCTTATTAGCCAGTTATATATCTTCTTTGGAGTAATGTCTATTCAGATCCTTTGTACACTGTTAGTTGGTTTATATGTCTTTGTTGTTTAGTTGTAAGAGTTTTTATAGTATCCAGATATTAGACACATCAAATATGTGACTTGTAAATTTTTTCTCCCATTATGTGACTTGTTGTTTCACTTTCTTCACAATATCCTTTGAAGCACATTTTTGTTTCATTTTGATGAAGTCCAATTTATTTTTCTTCTGTTGCTCATGCTTTTGGTGTCTAAGAATTCTTTGCCAAGTCAAAAGATGTGATGAATTACCCCTACGTTTTCTTCTAAAAGATTTGTATTTCACCTCTTACAAAGAGATCTGATCCATTGTGAGGTAATTTTTACATATAACAGGGGAGGTAAGGGTGCATCCTCACTTTTTAGCTGTCTAGTCTTCCCAGTACCTTGTGGGAAAGGCTATTTTCTCTCAGTGAATGGTCCTGGCTCCTTTGTCAAAAATTAATTGAACAAATATATGTGGGTTTACTTCTGGACTTTTCATACTATTTCATTGACACACATGATATACATGATACACATTAAAATACATGATTCACTCATACATTTATTCTTTTCCCAGGACCATTTTGTCTAGATTTAATTGGTTCATAGTAATTTTTTATTGTATAAATTTAATGTGTACAACTTGATGATTTGATATACGTATATGATATTGAACCTGAAATGGGTTCATTCACTGTTGCACAGCAAGCAAATCTCTGACACTGAGGGTAGTGGAAGAAAGTAGGAACTTTATTATGGTACAGCACTGAGCAAGGAGGAAGGGCAGCTAATGCTGAAATCCCAAACTCCCTGAAATCTAAAAATAAAGGCTTTTATTTGGAGTTTTAGGTAGGGGAGGGTGAGCATATGGCCTTGCTGGTTGGAGCTTTCCCACCAGCCTGTCTTTGGCCTTGAGACACTTGCAGAGAGGAGGGAGCCTGTGACCTTGCTGGTTAGCAGCTTTCCCACCAGCCTGTATCTCTTTGTGGGGAGGAGATAGTGAATCCAGGCACTTGTCCTTGGCAGTGACTGTCATTTTGGAGGATAGTGGATTCTGGAGCCAGGAAGCCAGGGAGAAAGCAAGGAAAGAGTGTTTCGGTTTTAACCTCGTATATGCTGTGTTTAACGCAAGGAAACTGATATCAGTGTCTCAGTGTTGGTACCATATACAGTGTGAAATAATGACACAATCACACTAGTTAATCATCTTACATATTTACATTTTTCGTGTGTGTGTGTGTTAACAGTTAGGAATTATCCTCTTAGTAAATTTCAAGTATATAGTTCAGTATTGTTACCTATCATCACCATGCTATACATTATCTCCAGAACTTATTCATCATGCATAACTGAAACATTGAACCTCTTGACCACATCTCCCTATTTCTTTCTCCCCCTAGCCCTGGTAAACACCATTCTAATCTCTGCTTCTATGAATTTGAATTTTTTTAGATATAAGTGAGATCATGCAGTATTTGTCTTTCAGTCTCTGGCTTATTACACTTAGTGTAATATCCTCCATGTTTATCCCTGTTGTCACAAATGACAGGATTTCCTTCTTTGTAGAAAAGCTTAATGTTCCATTATTTATAAACAGCATTCTCATTATCCATTCACCTGCCACTGGACGTTTAGCTTGTTTCTATATTTGGCTATGGTGAGTAATTCAGCAAAGAACATAGGCATGCAGAAATCTCTTCAGGCTCCTGATTTCAGTTCCTTTGGATGCATATTCAAAAGGGCATACCTGGGTCATATGGCAATTCTATTGTTAATATTTCAAGGAGCCTCCATACTGTTTTCATAATAACTATACCAATTTATGTTTTTACCAGAAGTGCACATCCTTGCCAACACTAGTTATTTTTTAAACAATAAACATCCTATCAGGTGTAAAGTGATAGCTCACTGTGGCTTTGATTTGCCTTTCCCTAATGACCAGAGATGTTGAATACTTTTCACGTAGCTATGTTTTTCCCTTTGGAAAAATGTCTTTTCAGATCCTTTGCCCATTTTTCAGCTGGGTCATTTGGAATTTTGTTACTGAGTTGTATAAATTTCTCATATAGTATTATGTTAATCTATTCTTGGATATATTGTTCACGATTAGTTTCTTCTTTTCTATTGTTTGCTTTTTCATTTTGTTTGTTGTTTCCTTTACTGTGTAGAAACTTTTAGTTTTATGTATACCACCTGTATTTTTTGCTTTTGGCATCATATCAAAATGTTGCTAAGCCAAAGACAAGGAATTTTTCTGTTTTTTTTTTCTGGGAGTTTTATGTTTTCACATTCTACATTAAAATCTTTAATCTTTTTTGAGTTGATTTTTGTGTATGGTATAAGACAAGCATCCAATTCATTCATTTGCATGGA
This sequence comes from Equus quagga, assembly GCF_021613505.1. Lineage (NCBI taxonomy): Eukaryota > Metazoa > Chordata > Mammalia > Perissodactyla > Equidae > Equus > Equus quagga. The sequence goes on along the minus strand of NW_025793956.1, from coordinate 489,287 downwards.
ATATCCAATTTTCCCAACATGATTTATTGAAGACATTATCCCCCTGCCCCCACCCCATTGTGTATCTGGAGCACCCTTGGCAAAGATTAGTTGATTGTATTTGCAAAGATTAATTGACTGTATGCATGATGGTTTATTTCTCAGCTCTCTATTCTGTTTCATGGTCTATCTGTCTGTTTTTATGCCAGTATAAAACAGTTTATTACTTTGGAATATACTTTGGATTCAGGAAATGTGTCACTTCCAGCTTTCTTCTTCTTACTCAACATTGCTTTAGCTATTTGAAGTCTTTCGTGGTTTCATATGAATTTTAAGATTTTTTTCTATTTCTCTGAAAAGCATCATCACAATTTTGATAAAGATTCCATTGAATGAGTATATTGCCTTGGTAGTAAGGATATTTCAACATATTAATTATTCAAATCCATGAACACAGGATATCTTTCCTCTTATTTTTGTCTTCTTCAGTTTGTTTCATAATGTTTTATAGTTTTCAGTATACAGGTAGTTCATCTCTGTGTTTAAATTTATTCCTAAGTATTTTATTATTTTTGATGTTATCGTAAATGGATTCTTTTCCTTTTTTAGACAATTAGCAGTTACTGTATAGAAATGCAACTGATTTTTATGGTGATTCTTATCTTGCAACTTTACTGAATTTATCAGTTCAAAAAGTTTTTTGGTGGAATCTCTAATGATTTCTCCGTATAACATAATATGATCTGCAAACAGACACGATTTTACTTCTTCCTCTCTGTTCTTGATACCTTTACTTCTTGCCAAATTGCTCTGGTCAGAACTTCCATTACTATATTGAACAAAATTAGCAAAAGTAGGCATCCTTGTCTTGTTCCTGATCTTAGAGGAAAAGATTTCAGCTTTTAATCGTTGAATGTTATGTTAGATGTGAGGCTGTCATGTATGGCTTCTATTATGTTGAGGTAAGTTACTACTATACCTGATTTATTGTGAGTTTTTATCATGAAAAGATGTTGAATTTGTCAACTGCTTTTTATGCATCTACTGAGATGACTTTTATCTTTCTATTATTGTGTTGCATTTATAAATCGATTTGCATATTGAACCATCTTTGCATATCAGTGATAAATCGAACTTGATAAAGGCGTATGATCGTTTTAATGTGCTTTTGAATTGATTTGCTAGTGTTTTGTTGAGAATTTTTGCATTTATATTTATCAGGAATTTGGCCTGTAATTTTCTTTCCTTGTCTTATATTTAACTGGCTTTGAAATCAGGGTAATGTACCAATTGTAAAATAAGTTTTGGAGTATCTCCTCTTCAATTTTTGGGAAGAATGTTAAATTATTTCTTTTAAAAATATTTGGTAGAACTTACCAATAAAAACATCTGGTACTGGACATTTCTTTCTTGGGTGGTTTTTGATTATTGATTCAAACTTCTTAGTGAGTATTGTCTGCTCACCTATTCTATTTCTTCAATTTCAGACTTGATAGCTGGTGTGTTTTAGGAATGTACCAATTAATTCTGTTAGCCAATTAATTGGTATATAATTATTCATAGTATTATCTTTTGTATTTCTGTGATAGTACTTGTAATGTCTCCTTCATTTCTGCTTTTGTTTGAGATTTTTCTCTTTTTTTCTTATGCTAGCTGGTATTTCAATTTAGTTTACTTTTTCAAAAGAAATTCTAGTGTCATCAATTAAAAAAGTTAGAATGTTTTCTAGTCTTTATTTCTTCTCTGATTTCTTTTCTTTTCATTTATTTGTCTATTTTCAGGCGTACATCATAATATATTTTGAATTCTGTGTAGATTACATCATGTTCGCCACCCAAAAACTAATTATAGTCCATCTCCTCACATGTAAGCTTAATCACCCCTTTTGCCCTTGCCCTCTCCCCTTTGCCTATGGTAACCACCAATCCAATTTCCAATGCTATGTGTTTGTTTGTCATTATTTTTATCTTCTACTTATGAGTGAGATCATATGGTATTTGACTTTCTCCCTCTGTCTTATTTCACTCAGCATAATACCTTCAAGGTCCATCCATGTTGTCACAAATGGCCGGATTTCATCATTTCTTATGGCTGAGTAGTATTCCATTGTGTATAAATACCACATTTTCTTTATCCATTCATCCTTTGATGGGCACCTATGTTGCTTCCAAGTCTTGGCTATTGTGTATAATGCTGCAATGAACATAGGGGTGCAAGTATCTTTATGCCTTTGCATTTTGAAGTTCTTTGGGTAAATACCCAGCAGTGGGATAGCCAGATCAAATGGTAGATCTATCTTTCATTTTCTGAGGATACTCCATACTGCTTTCCATAGTGATTGCACCGCTTTGCTCTCTCACCAGCAGTGAACAAGTGTTCACTTCTCTCGACATCCTCTGCAACATTTGTTGTTTCCTGTCTTATTAATTATAGCCGTTCTGACCAAAATGAAGTGATACCTCCTTGTAGTTTTGATTTGCATTTCCCTGATAGCTAATGATGTTGAACATCTTTTCATATGCCTGTTGGCCATCCGTATATCTTCTTTGGAGAAATCCCTGTTCAGATCTTTTGCCCATTTTCTAATTGGATTGTTGGTTTTTTTGTGGTTGAGCTGTATCAGTTCTTTGTATATGTTAGATATCAACCCCTTATCTGATATATGGTTTGAAAATATCTTCTGCCAATTATTAGGTTGTCTTTTCATTTCGTTGATAGTTTCCTTTGCTGTGCAGAAGATTTTAGTTTGATGCAGTTCCATTTGTTCATTTTGTCTTTTATTTTCCTTGCCTGGTCAGACATGGGACTTGAAAATATGCTGCTCAGACTGATGTCAAAGAGCATAATGCTTATGTTTTCTTCTAGAAGTTTCATGGTTTCAGGTCTTACATTCAAGTCTTTAATCCATATTGAGTTGATTTTTGTGCATGTGTAAGGGAATGGTCTACTTTCATTCTTTTGCATGTGGCTGTCCAGTTTTCCCAACGCCATTTATTGAAGAGACTCTCCTTTCTCCATCGTATGCTCTTGGCTCCCTTGTTGAGTATTAGCTGTCCATAAATGTGTGGGTTTACTTCTGGGCTCTCAATTCTGTTCCACTGATCTCTGTGTCTGTTTCTGTGCCAGTATCATGCTGTTTTGGTTATTATAGCTTTGCAGCATATTTTGAAATCAGGGAGTGTGAGACCTGCAGCTTTGTTCTTTTTTCTCAGGAATCCTTTGGCTATTCGGGATCTTTTGTTGTTCCACACAAATTTTAGGATTCTTTGTTTTGTTTCTGTGAAAAATATTGTTTGAATTTTGACAGGGATTGCATTGAATCTATAGATTGTTTTAGGAAGTATGGACATTTTAATGATGTTAATTCTTCCAATTCCAGAGCACGGAATATCTTTCCATTTCTTTGTGTCTTCTTCGATTTCTTTCAACAATGTTTGATAGTTTTCGGTGTACAGATATTTCACCTCTGTGGTTAAGTTTATTCCTAGGTATTTTATTCTTTGTGTTGCAATTGTAAATGAGTTTGTGTTCTTAATTTCTCTTTCTGCTGCTTCTTTCTGCTGTATAGAAATGCAACCGATTTTTGTATGTTGATTTTGTATCCCGCAAGTTGACTGTATTCCTTTATTGTTTCTAAAAGATTTTTAGTGGATTCTTTAGGGTTTTCTATATATAAAATCATGACATCTGCAAAGAGTGACAGTTTCACTTCTTCTTTTCCAATGTGGATCCCTTTTATTTCTTTTTCTTTCATGATTGCTCTGGGTAGGACTTCCAATACAATGTTAAATAAGAGTGGTGACAGTGGGCACCCTTGTCTGATTTCTGTTCTTAGAGGGATAGCTTTCAGTTTTTCTCCATTGAGAATGATATTAGCTGTGGGTTTGTCATGTATGGCCTTTATTATGTTGAGGCATTTTCCTTCTAAACCCATTTATTTAGAGTTTTTATTATAAATGGATGGTGTGTCATGTCAAACGCTTTCTCTGCATCTATTGAGATGATCATGTGATTTTTATTCTTCATTTTGTTAATGTGGTGTATCACTTCGACAGATTTGTGGATGTTGAACCATCCCTGCATCCCTGGAATGAAACCCACTTGATCATCATGTATGATTTTTTAATGTATTGTTGTAGTCGATTTGCTAGTGTTTTATTGAAGATTTTTGCATCGATATGCATCAGTGATATTGGCCTGTAATTTTCTTTTTTTGTGTTGTTCTTGTCTGGTTTCGGTATCAGGAGAATGTTGGCTTTGTAGAATGAGTTAGGAAGCTTCCCCTACTCTTCATTTTTTTGGAAGAGTTTGAGAAGGAAAGGTATTAAGCCTTCTTTGAATGTTTGGTAGAATTCACCAGGGAAGTCATCTGGTCCTGGACTTTTATTTTTTGGGAGGTTTGTTTTTGATTACTGTTTCGATCTCCTTACTGGTGATTGGTCTATTCAAATTTTCTACTTCTTCTTGGTCCAATTTGGGAAGGTTGTATGTTTCCAAGAATTTATCCATTTCTGCTAGATTATCCAATTGGTTGGTGTATAGCTTTCCATAGTATTCTCTTATTATCTTTTGTATTTCTGAGGTGTCCATTGTAATCTCTCCTCTTTCATTTCTGATTTTATTTATTTGAGCCTTCTCTATTTTTCTTGGTGAGTCTAGCTAAGGGTTTGTCAATTTTGTTTATCTTTTCAAAGAACTAGCTCTTGGTTTCATTAATTTTTTCTATTTTTTTTAGTCTCTGTTTCATTTATTTCTGCTCTGATTTTTATTATTTCCTTCCTTCTGTTGATTTTGATCTTTGTTTGTTGTTCTTTTTCCGGTACCTTTAGATGCACTTTTAGATTGTCTGTTTGGGATTTTTCTTCTTTGTTGAGGTAGGCCTGAATTGCTATAAACTTCCCTCTTAGAACTGCTATTGCTGTATCCCACAGATTTTGGCATGTCGTATTGTCATTTTCATTTGTCTCCCGTAATTTTTTGATTGCTTCTTTGATTTCTTCATTTACCTAATCGTTGTCCAGTAGCATTTTCTTTATTCTCCACATTTTGTGGCTTTTATGGTTTTCTTCCTGTAATTGATTTCTAGTTTCATACCTTTGTAGTCAGAAAAGATGCATGGTATTATTTAGATCTTCTTAAATTTATTGAGATTTGTTTAGTGGCCTAGTATGTGATCAATCCTGGAGAATGTTCCATGGGCATTTGAAAAGAATGTGTATTCTGTGGTTTTTGGATGGAATGTTCTGTGTATATCTACTAAGTCCATCTGGTCTAATGTGTCCTGTAAGGCCATTGTTTCCTTGTTGATCTTCTGTTTGGATGATCTCTCCATTGGAGTAAATGGAGTATTAAAGTCCCCTACTATTATTGTGTTACTGTTTCTCCTTTTATGTCTGTTAATAATTGCTTTATATATTTGGGTGCTCCTATGTTGGATGCATACATATTTACAAGTGTTATATTTTCTTGTTGCATTGTTCCCTTTATCATTATGTAGTGCCCATCTTTGTCTCTTGTTACAGATTTTGTTTTAGAGTCTATTTTGTCTGATGTAAGTATTGCTACCCCTGCCTTCTTTTCTTTGCCATTTGCATGGAATATCTTTTTGTATCCTTTCACTTTCAGTTTGTGACTGTCTGTAGGTTTGAAGTGTGTCTCTTGTATGCAGCATATACATGGGTCTTGTTTTTTATCCAGTTGGCCACCCTATGCCATTTGATTGGAGCATTTAATCCATTGACATTCAACGTAGCTATTGATAAATATGTATTTATTGCCATTTTGTCACTTTTTTCTGGGTGTTTTAGTAGTTCTTCTGTGTTCCTTTCTTTTTCTCTTGCTCTCTTCCGTTTTGGTTTGATGGCTATCTTCAGTAATATGTTTGATTTCTTTTGTCTTACTTTATTTCCTGCTTGTTATAGGTTTCTGATTTGTGATTACCATGTTATGCATACAACAGTCTATATTGAGTTGCTAGACTCATTAGCTTGACCTCTTTCTAAAAGCTCTGCTTTTTCACTCCCCTCCTGCCACGTTATATGTTTTTCAAATCATATATAGTCTCTTGTTGAGTGTGTGTCTATCCATTACCCTCTTATCATTGAAATAGGTGATTTTAGTACATTTGTCTTTTAACCTTCATATTATCTTCACAGGTAGTTGATCTGCTGCCTTTACTATATTTTTACCTTACAAGTGATTTTATAGCCTGGTTTTTGTTGTTGTTGTTTTTGGATAATAATTTTTTTAAAATCTCTATTTGTGGTCATTGCTTTCCCACTTAAATAAGTCCCTTCAGCATTTCTTGTAGAACTGGTTTCTTGGTGATAAACTCCTTTACCTTTTGCTTGTCTGGGAAGTTCTTTATCTCTCCTTCCATTCTGAATGACAGCCTTGATGGATAGAGTATTCTTGGCTGTAGGTTTTTTCCTTTTAGCACTTTAAATACATCGTGTCATTCTCTTCTCGCCTGCAGGGTCTCAGCTGAGAAGTCCGCTGAGAGCATGATGGTCTTCCCTTTATCTGTCACTTGTGGCCTTTCTCTTGCTGCTTTTAGGATTCTCTTTGTCTTTAATTTTGGAAATTTTAATTATAATATGTCTTGCTGTGGGCCTCTTTGGGCTTATCTTGTTTGGAGCTCTCTGTGCTTCCTGAATTTGGATGTCTGTTTGCTTCCTCAGGTTAGGAAAATTTTCCTCTATTATTTCCACAAATAAATTTTCTGCCCCTTTGTCTCTCTCTTCTCATTCTGGGACACCTATAAGCTGAATCTTAGCATGCTTCATATTGTCCCAGAGTTCCCGTAGGTTGTTCTCATTCCATCTAATTCATTTTCTCTTTTCTGGTCTGCTTGGCTGATTTCTTCTAGTCTTTCTTTCATCAAGCTTGCTGATCCATTCTTCTGCATCCTCTACTCTGCTATTGAGTCCTTCTAGTGAATTTTTCATTTCCAGCATTGTATTCTTCATTTCTGACTGTTTTTCTTTAATATTTTCCAGTTCTTTGCTGATATGCTCACTGTGTTCATCCGTTCTTCTCCCCATATCTGTGAGCATCCTCATGATATTTTGTTTGAACTCTTTGTGGAGTAGATCACTAGTTTCTGTCTCATTTACTCATTTTTCTGGGGTTTTGTACTTTTCCCTTGCTTGGAAAGTAGTCCTTTGCCTCCTCATTTTGCCTCTTTCTCTGTGCTTATTTCTATGTATTAGGCGAGTCGGCTATGTCTCCTGATCTTGGAGAAGTGGCCTTATGTATGAGATGCCTTATGAGGCCCAGCAGTGTGCTTCCTTCTTGTCACCAGCCCATAAGAACCAGGAGTGACCCCTTTGTGAGCTACTTGTGTCCTTCCACTGTGGCAGAGTTGCTCCAACTGCAGGTACCCAGGGGTTTAATCTTTCCTTCCCTGGCCAGCTGTTTGTAAATCCGGTTTGGGGAGCCTCAGCACTGTTCACTACAAAGTCTATCAGCAACACTCCTATTGCAGTTTTCCTCTTAATTGGGTTGGTATCCAGTGTTGCTTGTTGCTAGGCTCAGGGGCATACAGTCGTGATAGGCCTCAGTTCTACAAGGGTTTTGTCATTTCTCTTAGGAGTGCAGCTGAGTGGGGCTGGCCCTAGGCACAAGCACCCAATGTTTCAGGCTTTGGAAGGTGGGGCTGATCCTTTTTAGGGCTATTTGTGAAGCACAGGTCTTCTGCAGCTGATAAGCCTCACCCCCCACAGGACCACATACACCATCAACACAGTTCTGGTCCATGTGCACTTGTCAACCCCCTGGAGTGTACCCCAAAGCCACACTGCAGAGGCCCCCACCTCACTACCAATGCACCCCACAGTTCCCCTGATCCTCACACAGGCCCTGTCCCACAAAGGCAGACCCCCTTGCGTGTCTGTGGAGGATCAAGGCTCCCAGACAATGAAGGCTGAAAAGTAGCCTGAGGGCTTGCTGTTAGGTGGGGCCGGTCTCTAGGGTGGGTTTCCTGCCCTGGCTGAGCTGGATTAAATCTGTGCTCTAGTGGGCATGGCAAACCCCTGGGCTAAGGGGCCAAGGGATGAACCTCAGTGGGATCGACTGAGGTCTGTGTCAGCAGGCCTGGGCCAGCTCAGAACAATAGCCCCCACCAATGTCTCGGTCTATGGAGAGGTCCCTCCTCACACCAATATGGCCCCAGAGCCGACCAGGTGAGTCTCGTTTCACCAAAGGACTGTCAGCCTTCTCTCAGGTGATTTTAGGTTGCTGCAATGAGTGAGTTTGTGCATGGACCCTTTAAGACCTGGGTCTTTTTGTCTTTTGGTCAATAGCTTTTCTGGGGGTATCCTCGCTGCAGTTAATAGCCAGCAAAGCCAGACAGTAAGACCCTTGTCTCAGTTGGGCTGAGTCCAAAGGATGCTTATAGCAGTATCTCCCTGCTCTGGACCTCACTCCTCCAGGGAGGGCTGCGTACCTTAGGATGGCTTCCCCCTGGCCAGCTGAGAAGCTCTGCTGCTCCCAAAGGTGGCTTTTTTCCTCTCCAGCAGGAATTACTGCCTCTTCTGCCTTCGTCAGACTGTCCCTTGTTGTGGGGCTTCTTTTTATTCAGTTTTCAGTTTTCAACCTGGGGTAATTTTTCCAAAAACTGTTGCAACTTGTTTGTGTTCATGGGAGGAGAAGAGTTCAACGTTTGCTCACACCACCACTTGACAAGATCTGATCTCTGATTTCTATTTTCTTCTTTCTGCTAAGTTTATTTTTCTAGTTTCTTGAGGTGTAAAGTTTGTTTATTTTAGGTCTTTCTTTTTCTTATTGCAGGCATCCATCACTATAAACATCTCTCTTCAAAGTGTTCTTGGTGCAATACATTAGTTTGGTATGTAGTGTTTTCATTTTTATTTATTTTAAAGATATTTTTTATTTTCCTTTTGATTTCTTCTTTGTCCCTGTAGTTCCTCAGGAGCATGTTCTTTAAACTCGAAATATTTGTAAATTTTTCTGTTGTCCTCCTGTTATTGATTTCTAATTTTGTACTATTGTGCTCAGAAAAGATGCTTTATACTTCAGTTTTCTTAAATTTTTTAAGACTGTTTTTGTGACTGAACATATGATCTATCTTGGAAAATGTTCTGTGTGCTTTTGAGAAGAGTGTGTGTTCTGCTCTTGTATGAATGTTCTGTATATAGCTCTTACATACATTTAGTCTTAATGTGTAGTTCAAGTTCAGTGCTTCCTTATTAGTTTCCTGTCTAGATGATCTGTCCATTGTTGAAAGTGGGGTATTGAATTCTTCTACTTTTATTGTATGTCTGTCTATTCCTCTTTTCATTTCTGTTAATATTTGCTTTACATATTTATGTGCTGTAGTGTTGAGTGCATAAATACATAAAATTTGTATAGTCTCTTGATGAATAGACGACTTTATCTTTATATGAGCATTGTCTTTCTCCCTTTACAGTTTTGACTGAAAATTTCATTTAGTATTTTATAAGTATATCCATTCCTATTCTCTTTTGGTTTGATTTGCATGGAATATCTTTTTCTATTTCTTCCATTCAGCCTATGTGTGTCTTTAAAGCTGAAGTGTGTCTCTTTCAGGCGGCTTATAGTTGGGTCTTGTTTTTTCTGCATTTAACTACTCTATGTCTTTTGATTGGAGAATTTAGGCATTTACATTTAAAGTGATAGATAAGATCTTACTGTTTCCTTTTTGCAAATGGTTTTATGGATGTTTTGTAGATATTTTGTACCTTTCTTTCTCTCTTGCTGACTTCCTTCATTGATTACTTTGTAGTGGCATGCTTTGTTTCATTCATCCATATTTTTTATGTCTACCATATGTTTATTCTTTTTTTTTTTTT
>NW_025793956.1:454517-479375 GCF_021613505.1 Equus quagga | reverse complement strand
TTTTTTTTTTTTTGAGGGAGATTAGCCCTGAACTAACATCTGCTGCCAATCCTCCTCTTTTTGCTGAGGAAGACTGGCCCTGAGCTAACATCCATGCTCATCTTCCTCTGCTTTACACATGGGACGCCTACCACATCATGGCTTTTGCCAAGCAGTGCCATGTCTGCACCCAGGATCTGAACATGCAGACCTCAGGCCACCGAAGCAGAACATGCACACTTAACTGCTGTGCCACAGGGCCGGGCCTATGTGTTTATTCTTATGTGGGCATCATGAGGCATCCATAAACATCTTACAGTTAAGACTGTCTATTTACGGGTCCAGGCCCATGGCCAAGTGGTTAGGTTCACATGCTCAGCTTTGGGTGCCTAGGGTTTCACTGGTTCAGATCCTGGGCATGGACATGGCACCGCTCATCAGGCCATGCTGAGGTGGCGTCCCACATGCCACAACTAGAAGGACCCACAGCTAAAAATATACAGAGATGAACTGGGAGGATTTGGGGAGAAAAAGCAGGGAAAAAAAGAAGATTGGCAATAGTTGTTAGCTCAAATGCCAATCTTTAAAAAAAATCGATTTAAACTGATATCATGTCAACCTCCTAAAAACTGCACTTTTACAACTCACCCCTATATTTTCAGATGACATCACAATATATGTCTTTTATAATGTGTCCATTAACAAATTTTCTATGTACATTTATTTTAAATATTTTTATCTTTTAACTCATACTGGGGTGATTTATACATCACCTTTACAGTATTAGAATATTATGAATTTGACTATAACTTATCTTTACTAGTGAGTTGTATACTTTCAGATGTTTTCATATTACTAATTAGTATGCTTTTGTTTCAACTTGAAGAACTGTCTTAAGCATTTCTTGTAAAGTAAGTCTGTCTAGTGGTGATAACTCTCTTATATTGTTTCTCTGAGGAAGACTGTCTTTCATTTCTGAGGACAACATTGCCAGGAAAATATTCTTCTTTTTACAGTTTTTTTTTCCTCTCTGCACAGTAGATACATCGTCCATTCTCTTTCAACCTGCAAGGTTGCTGCTGAGGAAGGCATTGATTCCCTTACTTGGGTTTTCTCATATGTGATCTGTTGCTTTACTCTTGCTTTTTACATTTAGACATTCTTTGTTTGTCTTTGACTTTTGACAATTTGATTATAATGAGTCTAGATGAATATCTATTAATGTTCGGCTTATGGAATTCTTTGGACACAATGGATACTTACAATCCACATAAGTGGATACTAAGATGATACTTATGATCATCCACTGGATGATCATTTTCCTCCCCAGATTTAGGAATATTTTTTAAATTTATTATTTAAATAAGCTTTCGGCCCATTTCTCTTTTTATACCCATTCTGACGCTCCCATAACACATATATTGTTTTTTGTTTTATAGTGTCCTATAAGCCATTTAGGCTTTCTTCACTCATTTTCATTCTTTCTTCTTTTTGTGGCTCTCACAGGATAGTTTCATTTTTTCTTCTTGCTTGAGTCTAATGTTGAATGTTTCATTTCAGTCAGTGTACTATTCAGCTCCAGGGTATTTGTTTGGTTCTTTTTTCGTGGCTCCTATTTCATTGTTGAACTTCTCATTTTGTTCATGTATGGATTTCCTGATTTTATTTTTCTACCCATCTGTATTATCTTCTTGCTCATTGAGCTTCTTTAAGATGATTATTTTTATTTGTCAGATACATCAGAGATATCAATTTCTTTAATATCAGCCACTATAGCATTACTTTATTGCTGGGATGGGGTGTTTTGTTGATTCTCCATGTTCCTTGAAGTCTTGCTTTCTTAAAAAAGGAAGAAGAAGGTTTTTTCCTCCAATCTTTACTGACTACCTTCAGGAGAGAAAGACATTCACCAATAAGCCCAGCTAGAGATTTCATGGTATCTCAGGCTTTTTCAGTTAGTGTTCCCATCCTATTCCTCTAGTTCCCTTTTGGTGAGGACTTCTTAGGCTATGTGCCTTGTCTCATTCCTGTAAAGTCAGGCTATTCTGATAGCCTCCTACTTATTTTCCCCAGAGAAATGCCTTCAAGTGTTCAAGGTTGTGTCCCTTCTCCCAACCCTTCAGAGTCAAGCCTTGTGCTATTATCTGTGAGCTATTGGTGTGGTTTTGCACATTCCCTATCTAGAGGCTTCCACTCAATTTCTACAGAGGCTTTATATACCATCTGTAGGAGTGTGCTCACACCATCTGTGGAGGCTCCGTTCTGCTATGTTGGGGACATATGTGGACTGTTGGGTGTATGCATCAGACATGAGGGGAGGAGGGTTTCAGATGAGTTATGCCATGAGAGTTAGTAGGGGTCATCCTACTACTAGCCTGTTAGAGGGTGTGTGACATTTTTCTGAGATCCATGCAGGTTTTGATGTGAGCTTGAGCCCCTTTCCCCTCTTTCTAGATCCCCTCAGATTATTGAGACATGCTTATCCTCTAAGTAAGTGAGTGAGATGAGACAGAAGTGGACCTCTTTGGTAATGGCTCATAAGGCATGAAAAGTTGTGCTTCACTCTGCTCTCTTTTCCCCTCTGAGAGAAACTGTAGGACAAAGGGCTCTCTCTTGGCACTGAGCTGTGCCGTCGTGGTGGAGGAGTGATGCAAAGAAGATGAAACTATTTGTCATACCTCTTCAATGTGTCTATTCCCATATTTTTGCTTGAATGGGGTGCTGGAATCTCGCCACTGGATTCCTGGTTACCACAGAAGTATTCCTACCTGTGGATGGTTGTCAAAATTGATGTTTTGATTTTTTGAGAGCTGGAATTGTTATTCTGCCATCTTGCTGATCTCACTCTCTTTTGTACTGATTTTGAAATTGGGAAAATGGGAATCCTCTTATTTGTTTTTGTTGTTTCAAAATTGTTTTGGCTTTTCTGGGTCCCTTGCAATTCTATTTGAATTCAACAATGTATTTCTCAATTTCTAAAAAGAAGTCAGCGGGGTTCTGATAGTGATTGCATTGATCTGTAGACAGTTGAGGAGTATGTCATCTTACCAATATTAAGAATTCTGATCCATGAACATGGGATTTATTTTCATCTGTTTAGATTTTTAAAAATTACTCAACAATGTATTGTAATTTTCAGAGAGTAAGATTTGTACTTCTTTTATTAGATTTATTCCTAGGCATTTTATTACTTTTGAAGCTATTGTGAATGAAATTATTTTCTTAAAATAATTTTCAGATTGTCCATTGAAAGTGTGTAGAAATACAATTGATTTTTTATATTGACCATGTACCCTACAACCTTGCTAAATTTATTAGGTCTAATAGTTTTTTCCTGGGTTTTTAAATAGCTTTCTATATAGAACTCAGGTCAGCAACATATACATAGAGTTTCATTTCTCCCATTGCAATTCAGATGCCTTATATTCTTTTGCTTACCTAATTGCCCCACCTAGAACCTTGAACACAGAGCTATACAATTTTTTGATCTAAAAATTGCTTATTCTATGTACCACAAATAATCGAATTATGCAATATTAGTATTTTGTCTGGCTTATTTCACTTACCTTGTTTTTGGGGTGCATCTATCTATAGCATATATCAGAATTTTGTTTCTTTTTAAGGTGGAATGATATTCCATTTAATGTATATATAACACCTTGTTTATTCAATCTGTTAAAAGATGCATCAGTTGTTTCTACATTTTGGCAACTGTGATTAATGATGCTATAAGTATTATTGCACAAGTATCTGTCCAGGGCCATGCTGTTAATATTTTGGACATGTGACTAATAATAGATTTAGTAGGTCACATGGTAGTTCTTTTTTTTTTTAAAAGATTGTCATCTGAGCTAACCACTGTTGAAAATCTCTTTTTTTTTCTGATTTTTCTCCCAAGTACATAGCTGTGTATTTTAATTGTGGGTCCTTCTAGTTGTGGTATGTGGGGAGCCACCTCAACGTGGCCTAATGAGCAGTGCCATGTCCACCCCCAGGATCCAAACCAGTGAAACCCTGGGCTACCACAGCAGAGCACATGAACTTAACCACTCAGCCACAGGCCATGCCCAAGTAGTTCTATATTTAACATTTTTTAACGTACCAAACTGTATCCCATAGTAATTCCACAGTGAGAATTTTACATGAATTTCACATCAGCAGTGTGTGAATGTTCCACTATCTTCACATTCTCACCAACAATCATTTATCTGGTTTTTTAAAAAAATACTAATCTTTCTAGCAGTGTAATAGCAGTCTACCTAGTGAAGAATCTCACTGGGTTTTGATTTATATTTTCCTAGTAACTAATGATATTGAGCATCTTTCATTTGACTATTGGCTGTTGGTATATCTTTTCCGGAAAAATGCCTATGCAGATTCTTTGTCCATTTGTATGTTGGATTGTTGAACTTTTATTATTGAGTTCTATTGAATTTCTTATATTCAAATATTGATTTCTTATCATAGATATGATTTAAAAAGATTTTCTCCCCTTCTGTGTGTTGTATTTGCACTCTCTTGCTCACATCCTTTGATGCACAAATCTTTTTACTTTAATAAAGTACAATTTTCTTATTTATTTAAAATTAGACAGAGGAACAAAAAGAAAAAAATTAAAAAGAGTAAACAAAGCATACAGAGACGATAGTATACCATCAAAATAACAAATATATGCATTATGGGAGTCCCAGAGAGAGAAGAGAAAGAAATAGGGAAGAAAACTTATTTAAGGATATAATGGCTGAAGATTTTCCAAGTCTTGAGAGAGACATGCATATCTAGGTACATGGAGCACAAAGAACCAAATACAAGATCAACCCAAAATGATGACCAAGATACATTATAATCAAATTGTCAAAAGTCAAATACAAAAAAAGAACTCTGAAAGTAGCAAAATAAAGACTTGTTGCATATAAAGGAATCATCTAAGATTATTGGCAACTTTCCCAGTAGAGAAGTTGAAAGCCAGGAGAGAATAAACGATTCACTGAAAATTCTGAGAGAAAAAAATGAAACATGAACACTATAGGTAATACCAATATAATACCATCAGAAATTAAGGTGAGATGAAGTCATTCCAGATGAATGAAAGCTGAGGGAGTTTATCACCACTAGACCTGTCTTACAAGAAATGATAATGTAAGCACCTTAAGTTGAAATGAAAGGACACTAACATAACATGAATACATATGAAAATATAAAACTCCATGTAAAGGTAAATATATAGTCAAATTAAAAGACTCTATTACTGGAACAAAAGTGTGTAAATCAGTTTAATTGTAGTATAGAGACAAACATATTAAAAATAATTATAACAATCTGTTTATGGATAAACATTAAAAAACATGTAAGGTTCTGGTTCAAGATGATATAGGATAATCATAAACTCACCTCCTCTCACAAACACAATGAAACTACAAATACATGTGGAAAAATTTCCTCTGGGGAAAAAACAAAACTAGCTAAGCCACTCCTACACATCCCATGAATGATTAAAAAAATAATTCAAGCAGGTAGGATAGACTGAGACAATCTTGCCATAAACCCCACCCCCAGCAGGGCAACACACAAATGAGAGGTTACTCAAACCCTGAGCTTCTTCCTTTACCTCTCTCTGGGTTGTTGATATCTCTCAGGGAAACTTGGGCACTCATCTGGTGCCTCAATTTTTCTGGCTGCAGCTCATGGGACACCTGTTAATCATCTGGCTCTGGAGGCCAGTGGGCTTGCACTCATGGGGTCCTGCAGGACTGTTATAAACAGAGAAGCATTTTTTACCTGGCTACCTCCTACAGGCCAAGTGCAGAAAAATCAGACTGAAACACACTCCCAAACAGAGTCATGCATTGCTTAACAATGAAGATACATTCTGAGAAATGCATCTTTAGGTGATTTTGTCACTGCAAGTTTCATAGAATGAACTTAAACAAACCTAGATGGTGTAACCTACTACACATCTATGCTATATGGTATAGCCTATTTCTCCTAGGATACAAACCTGTACAGCACGTTACTATACTGAATACTGAAGTTATAACACAATAGTATCTGTGTACTGAAACATATCTAAATATAGAAAATGTCTAGTAAAAATAAAATGTAAAAGATAAAAAAAATGGTACACCTGTTTACGGCACTTACCATGAACAGAGCTTGCAGATCTGGAAGCTGCTCTGGGTGAGTCAGTGAGTGAGTTGTGAGTGAATGTGAAGGCCTAGGACATTATTGTACAACCCTATAGACTTAGACTACACTAGACTGTACACTGTACACTTAGACTACACTAATTTCATAAAATATTTTTCTTTCTTCAATAATAAATTAACCTTAGCTTACTGTAACTGTTCTATTTTATAAAATTTTAATTTTTTAAAGCTTTTTGACTCTTTTATAACACCACAGCTTAAAACACAGATTTTACAGCTTTACAAAAACATTTTCTTTCTTTATATCCTTATTCTATAAGCTTTTTAATTTTTTATTTATTTTATTACTTTTTAAGCTTTTCTGTTAAAAACTAAGATAACACACACAAACATTAGCCTAGGCCTACACGGGGTCAGAATCACCAATATCACTGTCTCCCACCTCCACATCTTGTCCCACTGAAAGATCTTCAGTGGCAATAACATGCATGGAGTTGTCATCACCTATGATAACAATTCTTTATTCTGAAACACCTCCTAAAGGACTTGCATGAAGTTCTTCTTGAGGAGTGGTCACTCTTTTCAGAAATATGTCCATGGTGGTTTGCTTGATTTTTTTCTTTTTCTCATCATAGATTTGCTTGTAAGCAGATAATGTAGCATGAATATTCCTCTGTATTAATGAAAACCTTTTGGAGTTAAGGCCCATGTTTTCAAACTTTTAAAGAAGCTTCTTGGGGTCTGCAAAAGCTTCTTGTAAACACTTCACTGAATTTTCTGGGAGTTCTTTTCTTTTCCTGCAGTTTCCTGTTCTCATGTCTCTTCTTCAGCTCTGTGTTCCTGTTCCAGTTCCAGCAACTCCTCATTAGTCAATTACTTAGGAAGCACATCTAGGAGCTCCTTAATGTCACCCTCATCCACACCCAGGTTAAAGTTGTTTGCCATCTCATCCACAGCCTTGTTGACTTTTGCAAGCTCTTCACCTTTGGCAAATCTTTTGAAGCGATGGAGAAACCTCTTGAGTGCCTCCTTCCAGATTCCATTCATACACTCCTTAGTGACATCACCTCAAACCCAAGCAAGGTTCTTGATGCAGTCACAGATGTCGTAATCCTTCCAGAATTGAATCAGTGTCTTCCTCAGTTGCAGCAATAACTTGGGCAAAGATCTTCCTCAGGTGGTAGGCCTTAAAAGCTACTGTAAATTCTTGATTCTCTGGTTGGGTCAAATAAGTGTTGTCTGGAGGGAGAAACACAACTTTGATATTGGAATGAAGATCACCAGTAAAAGGAGGATATCTGGCAACACTGTCAACAATAAAGAAAATCTTAAAAGGTATGCTACTGTCCAAACACTACTTCTCCTTTCACTGGCAAAGTAATTGAGGAAGGCATCTTGGAAGAGGTGCTGAGTCGTCCATGACTTCTTATTGCTCCTGTAGTGTGCTGGCTGTGTGTGCTCACTGATATGACTGAAGGCCTTGGGGTCTCACTGCACCAGATCACAAAGCATTTCAATTTGTAGCCTGCAACATTTCCCCCAAGAAAAGCTATTATCATTTCCTTAAAAACCTTGAAGCATGGCATTGACTTGGACTCTTTATGAATGAAAGTCTATCAGGCATCCATTTCCAGAATAGGGAGCTTTCATTCATATTGAATATTTACTCTGGCAAGTAATTTTCCTCTACCATCAGATTATGTAGACGTTCCAAAAGTTCTTTAGCTGCCTTCACATCGGCACTTGCAGACTCACCACGCACTCTCACGTTATGTAATGAATAACGATTCCTAAATCATTTTAACCACCAAGAGATAACAGTACATTCAACAGTAAAATCAATATTTAACATCAAAAGAAAAGGTACAGCCTTTTCTTTCAACATTATAAGGAAAAATTGTGGTCATCATGTACTGAGAGGGATAAACTTCTATGTCTGGTTTTAAATCCAGGTCATTAGAAGTTTCTGTATGTTTAACACAGGTCCTTATCAAATTTTTCTTGGTCTCATTGCCTTCACTGAAGCAGAGCCTTTAATAGCTTCCACCACTTTGTTCTTGTTCTTTAAGATCAGAGCTATGGTAGAATAGGACAGGACTGGTGAGCATTAGCCATCACTAACTTTCCACATTTGCAGTCCTTAATCACCTTCAACTTCATTTCCACATCAACCACTCAATGTGGCCTCTTACTGGCAACATTCACAGTGGATTTTGTATGCTTAGGGACCATGGTGAACAAAACAACATGAGAGAAAATGTTGCAACCAAGGGATGTGGTGAACATGAGGTGTACGAGGCTGCTAACACAGCACACTGTTTTACACTAAAAATTTTTTTGTAAGAAGAAAGAGTACATCCTAAAGTAATGATGAAAAGTACAGTATAATAAATAACCAGTAACATAGTCATTTATTAACAAGTATTACATGCTGTATATAATTGTACTTGGTATACAAATACAAATATATGACTGGAAGTACAGTAGGTTTGTTTACACCAGAATCACCACAAACATATGAACAATATGCTGTGCTGTGATGTTATAATGGATACAGCATCACTAGGTAATATGAATTTTCAGCTCCATTATAACCTTATGGGACCACTGTCATATATATATGCAGTTCATCACTGAATGAAATGTCATTATGCAACACATGACAGTATTGGACTTTCACAGGAGAAGAGAGGGGTAAAAGGGGGAGAAATTTTATTTGAAGAGATAATGGAAATGACATCAGCAAAATGGCCAAATCGTAATAGACATACAGAACTCCCTTCCAGCTGCAGATTCTGAAGTGACTGAGGAACTCGCTCCACGTCTCTACCATTGTTCTGGAGCCCACCAAACTTGGTCAGACTGTAGTTTCTGAAAGGGTTCTATACTCTATTTCAACCACAGTCCACAAGCAGACCTGCTGGAACAGGGACTAGGTATGGGAAAGTCCAGTCTGCACCCTTTGGAGTTCATAAAAGTGACCTATATGGTATTTGGAGCTTTCTCAAAGTCACAGCCTGCCATAAGTCCTTGGAGTCCATGGTCCCAGTGGGAGGCACTCCTGCCTACACCCCCAGAGATCTTAAAAGGGCCACATGTTAGGCTCCAGCCCTGTACCAATCACAATGTGGCACAGAAACCAGGCAGGAGACCCTCCCATCTGGGTCTTATGAGATCCTGAAAAAGCCCTTTATTTGGCTCCAGCCCCCTCACAGCCACATTCTGTTGGAAGTCCTAAAGATACAAGGTCCCAGTGGGAGATCTTGCTGCCTGCAACCCCAGAGATTCTGAAGAGGGTCTTATACTCAGCTCCAACCCCATCACAGCAATAGTCCACCAGCAGATCTGCCAGCCTGGGGACCCAGTAGGAGACACTCCTACCTGCACTGCCAAAGATCTTGAAAGTGCCCTACTTGACTCCAGTCCATACCAGCCACAGTTCACAAGAAGTTCTACTAGCCCAGGGAACAAATAAAAGATACTACCATTTGCAACCCCTGAGATCCTAAAAGAGCTCTATGATCAGTTCCAGCACCTCCCAGTTGCAGTCTGTGAGCTGTCGTGCTGACACAGGGACTGAGAGGGAGACATTCATGTCTGTATCTCAGAGATCCAGAAAGGGGCCCATACTTGGTTCCAGCCCCTACAGCCATGGTCGGGGACATGTCCAGTCCACCCAAGCACCTGGACCATCCATGCCTCTGAACACAGGTCTACAGATCTAATTCTTGGCTGTGTAACCTGAAACAGCCTAGGGCTCAATTCATGCCCCTCTAAGCCATGGTCCAGAGCTAGTCCTGCCTACCCAAGGAACCACTCAGTGACCAGGAAGCAGTCCTTCCAGGGACCTAGTGGGAACCACAACCATCCATGCACCTACTAATAAGCCCCTGAATAAGCAAACACTGTTGACTCTGAAGCAGGCCCTTGTCCCAGCACTGCTCAGCTCGATGTGGTGCTGGAAGCAGTCCCACCAACCCAGAGAACAGAAAGGATCCACACATAACCAAGGCAACCAATTACAGACCCCACAGCAAGCTCTCTATCAGCCATGTAATGGGCTCAAACTCAGCACTACTGTGATTCTGGAGGTAATGCCATTAGCCTAGGGTACAGACAGAGAAAGGTCTTTACCTTCTGAAACCAGTATATAAAGACTGAAAGACAATTTTTCTACCTTAAATGAACAGACACCAATGTAAGACTACATGGGTCATGAAGAAAAGTCATATATGACACCAACAAAGGAAACTAGTAAAACTCCTGTAACCAACCCCAAAGAAATGAATATCTATAATTCGCTTGACAATGAATTCAAAATAATCATCTTTAAAAAACTGAATAAATGCAAGAGAACACAAGTAACCAACTCAATGAAAACAGCAAAATAATGCATGAAGAAAATTTGAGGTTTTATACACAAATAGAAACCATAAATAAGAACAAATGAAATTTTAGAGCTGAAGAATACAATGACACAATTGAAAAATTCAATACAGGCCTTCACAAACAGAATGATCATGTAGAAGAATCAGCAAACTTGAAAACCTATCAGCTGAAATTAGCCACTTAGAAGAAGAAAAATTTTAAAAATGGAAAAAGTAAAGAAAGCTTACATGAACTGTGGGACACCATCAAGTTAACAAATGTATGCATCACAGGAGTCCCAGAAGGTGAAGAAAGATGCAGAAAGATTATTTAAAGAATAATAGCTGAAAAATCTCCCCAAATCTTGGGAGAAATATAGATATCCAGGTGCAGGAAGCTCAAAGTACTTCAAGAAAGATCAACCCAAAGAAGAATACTCCAAGATACATTACAGTTGTGTGCTGCATAACAACATTTCAGTCAATGATGATGGTTCTGCAAGATTAATATCACATAGCCTAGGTGTGTAGTAGGTTATGCCATCTAGCTTTGTGTAAGTACACTCCATGATGATTCCATAATGATCAAATTACCTAACATAAATTCCTCAGAATGTATCTCTGTCATTAAGTGAAACATGACTGTATAATCAAAATTTTAAAAATCAAAACCAAGGAGAGAATTTCGAAAGCAGCAAGAGAAAAATTAGCTTTATACTAGGGAACTCCCATAAGACTAAGAGTGAATTTCATTCAACGAAACTTGTAGGCCAGGAGGGGATGGAATAATATGTTTAAAGTACTGAAAGAATAAAAAGTGCCAGCCAAGAATACTACAGCCTGCAAAGCTTTTCTTCAGAAATGAAAAAGGAATAAAGACATTTTCAGATGAACAAAAGCCAAAGGAGTTCATCACTACTAGAACTGCATTGTAAGAAATGCAAATGAGAATTATTCAAGATGAAAATAAAGGCCACTAACTAATAACAAAATGAAAACATACGAAAGATTAAAACTCACTGGAAAAGGTAAATGTATAGTTAAATTTGGAATACCTAATACTGTCAC
Organism: Equus quagga; assembly: GCF_021613505.1. Lineage (NCBI taxonomy): Eukaryota > Metazoa > Chordata > Mammalia > Perissodactyla > Equidae > Equus > Equus quagga. The sequence continues at coordinate 467,815 of NW_025793956.1, read as the reverse complement.
AGTATGTAAATTATTTTTATCTCTGGTATAAGTTTTTAAAATAACTATAACTACAAAAATGTATTAACAGACAAAAATATATTAACATACAATATTAAATGATGTAAAATATGACAAAAATGGCATAAAATGTGGGGCTAGGAGAAGGAAAAGATTTGTATGCAATTGAATGTAAGTTGTTTTCAACTCAAAATAGTTTTTGATGATTTTACAGAGTGAAGTCACCAAGATGGTGTAGTAGGAGAACCAGTCTCCATTCTCCCAACAGACATCAATAGTTCCACAGATATCCATGAAGAAAAACAGCTCTAGTAGAGCTCTGGAGTCCACTTAAGAAATTCAGCAACACTGTGGAACAAATAACTTGAGAAGGAAAAGCAGTTTATTTTGCCTGAATCATCCCACACCCTAGTCAGCAATGCTCAATATGAAGAGGGAATTCCCAGACAGAAAGAGTCCCCTTAGCAGGAAAAGAAGCAGGCGAGTGAGTGACCAGCTCTCCATCATTTCTGAACACTGAATGAAAGCCCTACTTTGGTTTCACTCCAGCCAAAGGCCAGCAAAGGTAACAGCTAGGAACAGGGAAGAAAAGCAGGGGACCAGCATCAGGCACACAGTGAGAAAAACTGTCATTCTCAGTGATCTGTTTTGAAGACAAACCAAGAAGTTTTCACCATGGAATAAACAAAATGCCAGTACAGCTGCCACAGACTCTAGGCAGATTTAACTGACTTTCACACATCAGGTATTTTTGATTGCTGATAATAGCCACCTGAGTCCCATCCCACACCTTACCCCCATACTACAGACCCCAGGAATCACACCAGCAACTAGTCTAAGCCTCTGCAGCTGCATGAATGCAAGACTCCATCCTAGACCACCACACCTGACCCACACAGCCATTCATGTACTTGGGGCTAATCCCTCCAGTGAGCACTTGCATGCTGTAACCAGCCTCCAGGGCTGGGCACAAGCCTGAGGAAAGTCTATGAAGCCACTGGAGAGCGGTTCTACCAGCCAAGACCCACACAACTGCTTGTGGGCCTGGATCATGCCTTATCTTCTATTACTGGCCTGCACCACTGGGCTTACCTATGCTAGCTGCTCTGGCTATGCACCTGCATACCTCCAGGCTGACTGTAATCACTGGGCTCCAACGCAGTATAAATGCCTATGGGGAGACTGTGCAGCCATGGAAGATCATGCTGACAGCCAGGGCCTCTGCAGCTGCCTGTGAGCCAATAGTTGGCCCCAGCTCTTGCTGCCTTCCCTGGCCTCCATTAGTATGTTTGTGTTTACAAGCAGCCCCTGCCCCTACATGGTCACTTGCTGCTGGCCCAATAGCAGAAAGTGTGTACACCACTGGCTGTGGCAACCACTCTGGCTGCCTGCCTTGGCTCCTAGCCACAAAGTGCCACTGAAGGTCCCATCAGACCTTGCAGCCATTGAGGTTCCCCCCAATGATCTTGCCAAGGACTATAAAGTAGTCAAACTGTGGACTGCTGAGACCTGAGCCAAAGAGACGTTACACTCACGTGGATGCATTGTAGCCACACACACACACCCTTGGCTCCCTACACCACTAGATTTGGGATCACAGCATGCTCCAATTGCCTGAGCCACAGAAGAAAGTCTTTCCTTAATAAAATCAGTCCAAAAGTCTGGAAGAGGTGGCTGCTTCTTCAAATGTGCAGATACCTACATGAGGCTACAGGGGTTTCGAAGAATCAGGGAAATATGAGTACACCAGCATAATACGGTAAACCTCCAATAAGTGGCCCCAAACAGAGATCCAGTAATTGCCTGACAGTTTAAAATAATTATTCTAAAGATGCTCAGAGAGCTACAAGAGAACACAGATAAAAGATTTAACAAAATACAGAAAATAATACAAGAAGTTTAACAAAGAGAAAAAAGCTTTTTGGAGCTGAAGAATATAATGACTGAACTGAAGCTTCAAAAATAGGTTAGACCAAGCAGATGTAAGAATTAGTGAGTTAGAAGACATAACAATTGAAATTACACATTAAGAGGAGCAAAAGAAAAAAGGATAAAGAGTACTTAGGAGACGTACCATCCAGAAAATAATGTATGCATCATTGGAATCCCAGAAAGTCCCAGAAGAAAGGGAGAAAATGGTGGAAAGCATATTTTTGAAAATAATAATGGAAAATTGCCCAACCCTAGTGAAAGATTTGAATACTCAAGCTTATGAAGCTAATAGGTCACCCCAAAATTTAAATCCAAAATGATTTTCACCAAGTCACAAAAAAATAAAAGTGTCTAAAACCAAAGGCAAAGAGACAGTATTAAAAAACAGCAGGAGAAAACAATTTTTTTCTTACAGGTTATCCTCATATGCTTATTAGCAGATTTCACAGCACAATCCTTGCAGATCAGGAGAAAATAGGATGACATATTTAAAGATTTGAAAGAAAGAAATTGCCAAACAAGAATACTTTATCCAACAAATTTAATGTTTAGGGGGAAAAAAGTAAGATAAAGATTTTACCTATTAAGCAAAAGCTGAGATTTTTATTACCATAAGTTAAATTTTATTTAATTTATTACCACTAAAACTGTCTTACAAAAAATGCTGAAAGGAATCCTTCCAGCTGAAACAAGATGATACTATTAGTGAAAAGAAAACACAGTACTAGACCTAAGCATTTAGTCGCATACAGAATATCCTAATTCTGTAACGTGATGATGTGTTAAGTACTTAATTTAGTATGATGGTTAAAGGAGAAAAGTTTTAAAATTAGCTTTGGCTTCAACAATTTGTTAATAGATACACTATAAAAAGATGTAAAAGACAACATCAAAACAGAAATTGTGGGGAAATAAAATAATAGAGATTTTGTATGCAATTAAACTTAAATCTTTAACAAAATAAAATAGACTGTTATATATATAGTATGTTTATGTAAGCCTCTTGGTAACTACAAAGAAAAAACATACAATAGATTCACAAAATATAAATAGAAGGATATAAAATAATACCACTACAGAAAATCATAAATTTTCACAGCCAGAGACATCACACTTTCTGATTTCAAACTATAATAAAAAGCTATTAGTGGGGGGCTGGCCTCGTGGCCGAGTGTTTAAGTTCGCGCACTCCGCTGCAGGCGGCCCAGTGTTTCGTCGGTTCGAATCCTGGGCGTGGACATGGCACTGCTCATCAGACCACACTGAGGCAGCGTCCCACATGCCACAACTAGAAGAACCCACAACGAAGAATACACAACTATGTACCGGGGGGGCTTTGGGGAGAAAAAGGAAAAAATAAAATCTTTAAAAAAAAAAAAAAGCTATTAGTGGGAGTTTGGGCCAAGATGGCGGAGTGAGAGGTCTTCTTTGTCTCTCCCCCTTCGAATCTACAACTAATTGGACATTCACTGATTAACAAAGGATATCCAGATAGCATCTCAAGAAGCCTGAGAGACTTGTGCTGCTATAAATCAGAAGGCAGACAGACTTCCCACCAGGAGGAGGTGGAAATAGGTGAAAACTCTTCCACCCCCAACCCCCAGACAGCCTAGTACCTGCAAGAAGCTCTCTTCCACTGGACTCCCCCATAGCATCGCCACGCACCAAAGGTGGGAGTGTGCACTCACCAGCAGAGTGACAGTGGAAACAGGTGACAACAGCCCTACCTAAGCCCCCCGCAATTACACCTAAGCCTAGGGGGAAACTGCAGGGTCCTGTACCCGCCAGCAGGGAAGGCCACTGCTCACCATTAGCAGGGAGGCCCCACCCAGAAACCAGAACAAAGGGAAGCTCCCATGGAGCAGATTCCATGGCAGGGCATCAGCCCGCCAGCTGCTGCCGGGCCCATGGTCTCCCGATGTGCACGGGTTGGTGCAGGAGATGCCCAGACTTCCCGTGGATATGCTTGGGAACTGGGTGGAGCTCCAGCGCCCAGCTCTGCAGCCCAGGGGGAAACTCCAGGGTCCTGCACCCACAAGCAGGGAAAGCCTCTGCTCGCCATTAGTGGGGAGGCCCCACCCAGCATTCAGAACACCAGGAAGCTTCCTAGAGCAGAATTCCCCACAAGGCAGCAGCTTGCCAGCTGCTGCCAGGCCCAGAGACTCTGGCCATGTCCCAGACGAGGCAAGGGGCTCCCAGAGATTCCGTGAGAGTGGTATGGGGCAGGGTGGAGCTCCAGTGAAATGGCTAAGTGGCCCAAGGGGAACTCCAGTTTCCTACAGCAGCCTCAGTGAAAGCCTCTGCACAGCACTAATGGAGAGGTCCCAACTGGCAATCACAATGCTGGAAGGCCCTGGGGAAAAGTAGCACAGCTAGGTGAGCTAACGACAGACTGCAGAAGATACCCATAGCTCTGCTGGGACCTATAGTGGACAGTGTGATCTTGTGGGCTCTGTCAGTGACAAAGCTGCGATTATAGGTGAACCTGCTCCCGGCTCCTGGGAAAGCCCATAACACTGCTGCTGACCCCAAGGAGGGAGCGCATCTAAGTGGGCTGCAACAGTAGGCACTAGCAGCTTGAGGCCCCATTGTGATTGCCCCCACAACTGGTGAGGGACCCCACAGGACCACGGTGACTACGAGGAGGTGTCCAGGTCCAGTCAGTAACAGCTGACAGAGTTCCTTGTTGGTGCAGTCTAAACAGCTGCTCCCCTCCTACACCAGTTGCAACAAGTGGAAGCAGTGACTAAACTCTATCTCTATGCAGAGGCACAAATCCACGCCATCAAGCAGTATGAAAAAATATATTAAATCTCCAGAACAGAAGGAAAATGATAAGCACCCAGAAAACAATCCCAAAGACAATGAAATCTATAACCTAAATGACGATGATTTCAAAACTGTCATTATTAAAAAACTCAATGAGTTAAAAGAGAACTCAGACAGACAACTCAATGAGTTCAGGAGCTATGTCACAAAAGAGCTTGACACTATAAAGAAGAACCAATTAGAAATACTGGAGATGAAGAACACAATGGAGGAGATTAAGAAAAATCTGGACTCTCTAAACAGTAGGGTAGATAATATGGAGGATAGAATTAGCAATTTGGAGGACAGGAATATAGAAATGCTGCAGATAGAGGAAGAGAGAGAACTAAGATTAAAAAGAAATGAAGAAACTCTCCGAGAATTATCTGACTCAATTAGGAGATGCAACATAAGGGTTATAGGTATACCAGACGGAGAAGAGAAGGAGAAGGGGGCAGAAGACCTGTTCAAAGAAATAATAGCTGAGAACTTTCCAAACCTGGGAAGAGAGATGGAACTTCAGGTGACAGAAGCCAATAGATCTCCAAACTTTATTAATGCAAGAAGACCAACCCCAAGGCATATAGTAGTGAAACTAGCAAAAGTCAATGACAAAGAGAAAATACTAAGGGCAGCCAGGCAGAAGAAAATAACTTACAAAGGAAACCCCATAAGGCTATCAGCAGATGTCTCAGGAGATACCTTACAGGCTAGAAGAGATTGGAAGGAAATACTCAAAACTCTGAAGGACAAAAACCTGCAGCCAAGAATACTTCTCCCAGCGAAAATATCCTTCAAATATGATGGAGAAATAAAACCTTTCCCAGACAAACAAAAGTTAAGGGAGTTCATTGCCACAAAACCTTCTCTTCAAGAAATGCTCAGGAAGAACCTCATACCTGAAAAATCAAAAAAAGGAAAGAGGTTACAAAATCTAGAACAAAGGAGATAAGCAGAAAGACAATAACAGACAGTAGCAGCTCTCCATCAGGACAGGTTAGCAAAAGTTAAATAAAACATTAAAGATAAATGGAACAGAAACACCAAGAATAAATATAACCTAGTCATTTTAACCACAGACTCACAACACAAAAAAGAAGAGAAAAAAAATCTGACAATAACAACCTAGAAGGGGAAGAGAAAAGGGATGGAACGTTTTAATTTAAGGAAACAAGAGGTTATTGGAAAAAGGAGTATCTCATCTATGAGATGTGTTATACAAAGCACCTGGGAACCAGTAAACAAATAACAAGAATAAAGACACAAATTACAAATAAGAATAAAGCCAATACAGAAATTTACCTACTTGAATTAGGAATCCAAAAATCATGGAAGGAGAAACAAAGGAAATGCAAAACAACCGGAAAACAAGTGATAAAATGGCAGCAGTAGGCCCCCATGTTTCGATAATCACTCTAAATGTAAATGGATTGAACTCTCCAATCAAAAGACACAGGGTGGCAGGATGGATCAAAGAATAAGATCCAACAATATGCTGCCTCGAGGAAACACACCTCAGCCCCAAAGACAAACACAGACTCAGAGTGAAGGGATGGAAGACAGTACTCCAAGCTAATAATGAACAAAAGAAAGCAGGTGTTGCCATACTTATATCAGACAAAGTAGACTTCAAAGCAAAACAGATAAAGAAAGACAAAGAGGGGCAGTATATAATTATAAAAGGGATGCTCCATCAAGATGACATAACACTTATAAATATATATGCACCCAACAGAGGAGCACCAAAATTTGTAAATCAGCTCTTAACAAAACTAAAAGGAGACATCAACAACAAAACAATAATAGTAGGGGACCTCAACACCCCACTAACACCAATGGACAGATCATCCAGACAGAAAATCAACAAGGAAATTATAGAATTGAATGAAAAATTAGATCAGATGGACCTAATAGATATATATAGAACACTTCATCCAAAAACGGCAGGTTACACATTCTTCTCAAGTGTGCATGGAACATTCTCAAGGATAGACCATATCTTGGGAAACAAAGCAAGCATCAATAAGGTCAAGAGGGTTGAAAGTATATCAATCATCTTTTCGGATCACAACGCTATGAAACTAGAAATCAACTACAAGAATAAAGCTGGGAAAGAGGCAAAAATGTGGAGACTAAACAACATGCTACTGAACAAACAATGGATTATTGAAGAAATTAAAGAAGAAATCAAATATTATCTGGAGACAAATGAAAATGAAAACACACCATACCAACTTATTTGGGATGCAGCAAAGGCAGTCCTAAGAGGGAAATTCATTGCAATGCAGGCTCATCTCAATAAGCAAGAAAAACCTTACATAAACAACCTCAAATGACACCTAACGGAATTAGAAAAAGATGGACAAACAAAGCCCAAAGTCAGTAGAAGGAGGGAAATAATAAAAATTAGAGCAGAAATAAATGATATTGAAACAAAAAAGACAGTATAAAGGATCAATGAAACAAAGAGTTGGTTCTTCAAAAAAATTAATAAAATTGACAAACCCTTAGCCAGACTGACAAAGAAAAAAAGAAAGAAGTCTCAAATAAATAAAATTAGAAATGAGAGAGCAGAAATCACAACAGATACTGAAGAAATACAAAGGATCATAAGAGAATACTATGAAAAACTATATGCCAACAAATTGAACAACCTAGAAGAAATGGATAAATTCCTAGACTCATACAACCTTCCTAAACTGAATCAGGAAGAAATAGAGAATCTGAATAGACCAATCACAAGTAAAGAAACAGAAACAGTAATCAAAAACCTCCCCAGAAATAAGAGTCCAGGACCAGACAGCTTCTCTGGAGAATTCTACCAAACATTCAAAGATTTAATACCTATCCTTCTCAAACTATTCCAGAAAATTCAGGAAGATGGAGCACTCCCTAACACATACTATGAAGCCAACATCACCCTGACCCCGAAACCTGACAAGGACAACACAAAGAAGGAAAACCACAGGCCAATATCACTGATGAACATAGATGCAAAAATCCTCAACAAAATTTTGGCAAACCGAATACAGCAATACAGCAAAAAGATTATACACCATGATCAAGTGGGATTTATACCAGGGACACAGGATGGTTCAACATCCGCAAGTCAATCAATGTGATTCACTACGTTAATAAAATGAGAAACAAAAACCACATGATCATCTCAATAGATGCAGAGAAAGCTTTTGACAAGATCCAAGATCCATTTATGATAAAAAACCATCAATAAAATAGGTATAGAAGGAAAGTACCTCAGCATAATAAAGGTCCTATATGACAAACCCACAGCCAACATCATACTCAATGGACTAAAACTGAAAGTCATCCCTCTGAAAACAGGAACAAGACAAGGGTGCCCACTTTCACCACTGTTATTCAACATACTACTGGAGGTTTTGGCCAGAACAATTCAGCAGGAAAAAGAAATAAAAGGAATCTAAATAGGCAACAAAGAAGTAAAACTCTCGCTGCTTGCAGACGACATGATCTTATATATAGAAAACCACAAAGAATCCACACGAAAACTATTAGAAACAATCAACAGCGACAGCAAAGTTGTAGGATATAAAATCAACATACATAAATCAGTAGCATTTCTATACGCTAACAACGAACTAACAGAAAAAGATCTCAAAAACTCAATCCCATTCACGATGGCAACAAAAAGAATAAAATACCTTGGGATAAATTTAACCAAGGAAGTGAAAGATCTATACAACGAAAACTACAAGACTTTCTTGAAAGAAATCGACGACGACACAAAGAGATGGAAAGCTATTCTTTGCACATGGATTGGGAGAATAAACATAGTTAAAATGTCCATACTACCTAAAGCAATCTACAGATTCAATGCTATCCCAATCAGAATCCCAATGACATTCTTTACAGAAATTGAACAAAGAATCCTAAAATTCACATGGGGCAACAAAAGACCCGAATTGCTAAAGCAATCCTGAGAAAGAAGAACAAAGCTGGAGGCATCACTATCCCTGACTTCAAAACATACTACAAAGCTACAGTAATCAAATCAGCATGGTACTGGTACAAAAACAGATGCACAGATCAATGGATCAGAATTGAAAGCCCAGAAATAAAACCACACATCTATGGACAGCTTATCTTTGACAAAGGAGCTGAGGGCCTACAATGGAGGAAATAACGTCTCTTCAACAAACGGTGCTGGGGAAACTAGACAGCCACATGTAAAAGAATGAAAATCAACCATTCTTTTTCACCATTCACTAAAGTAAACTCAGAATGGATCAAAGACCTAAAGATTAGGTCTGAAACAATAAGTCTTCTGGAAGAGAATATCGGCAGTACAGTCTTTGACATCAGCTTCAAAAGGATCTTTTCGGACACCATAACCCCTCAGATGAGGGAAACAATAGAAAGAATAAACAAACGGGACTTCATCAGACTAAAGAGCATCTTCAAGGCAAGGGAAAACGGAATTGAAACAAAAAAACAGCCCACTAATTGGGAAAAAATATTTACAAGTTATTTATCCAACAAAGGGTTAATCTCCATAATATATAAAGAACTCACACAACTCAACAATAAAAAACCAAACAACACAATCACAAAATGGTCCGGGGACATGAGCAGACATTTCTCCAAAGAAGATATAGGGATGGCCAATAGACACATGAAAAGATGCTCATCATCACTAATCATCAGGGAAATGCAAATCAAAACTACACTAAGATATCACCTTACACCTGTTAGAATGGCAAAAATATCCAAAACCAAGAGTGACAAATGTTGGAGAGGCTGTGGAGAAAAAGGAACCCTCATACACTGTTGGAGGGAATGCAAACTGGTGCAGCCACTATGGAAAACAGTATGGAGATTCCTCAAAAAGTTAAACATAAAAATCCCTTATGACCCAGCCATCCCACCACTGGGTATCTATCCTAAGGACCTGAAATCAGCAATTCCAAAAGTCCCATGCACCCCTATGTTCATCGCAGCATTATTCACAGTAGCCAAGTCATGGAACCAACTTAACTGCCCAGCAACTGATGATTGGATAAAGAAGATATGGTATATATACACAATGGAATACTACCAGCCATAAAAAAGGACAAAGTCCTCCCATTCACAACAACATGGGTAGACCTGGAGGGTATTATGTTGAGTGAAATAAGCCAGACAGAGAAAGACGAACTCTGTAAGACTCCACTCATAGGTGGTAGTTAACATATGGACAAAGAGAACTGATTGGTGGTTACCAGGGGAAAGAGGGGTGGGGATAGGTCACAAAGGGTGAAGTGGTGTACCTACAACATGACTAATAATGATGTACAATTGTAATTTCACAAGATTGTTAACTATCATAATCTTAATTTTAAAAAGCTGTTAGTAATCAAAATACTATGGTAATGGTATAAAAACAAACACATGGAACAGAGGAACAGAACTGAGAATCCAGAAATAAACTCTTGCATGTACTCAACTAATATTTGACAAGGGAGCCAAGAATACTTAATGGGGAAAGGATTGTCTCTGCAATAAATGGTGTTGAAAAAACTAGACAACCACATACAAAAGAATAAAATTGGATACCCTCTTCTACTACTCATAAAATAAAGTAGATTACAAGACATAAACGTAAGAACTAAAACTTCTGGAAGAACACATAGAGGAAAACCTCTCTGACATTGATCTCAGCAGAGATTTTTGGATATAACATTAAAAGCCCAGGCAGAAAAATCCAAAAGTAAATAAACAGGACTACATCAAACTGCAAAGCTTCTGCACAGCAAAAGAAACCATCAATGAAATGAAAAAGCAACCTATGAATTGGGAGATAATATTTGCAAGCGACATACCTCATAAGGGATTAATATCCAAAATATGCAAAAAACACACACAACTCAGTAGCAAAACAAACAAAACACACAAATAACACAATATTTTAAATTTAAAAAGGACCAGAATAGATATTTTTCCAAAAAAGACATCAAATGGCCAACAGCTGTATAAAAAGATATTCAATCACTGATTATCAGGGAAATACAAATCAAAACGACAATGAGACATTACCTCACACCTATTAGTGTGACTGTCATCAAAAAGCTAAGAGGTAAAAAATGTCAAAGAGCCTGTGGAGAAGAGAAACCTCATAGTTAGTGGGAATGTAAATTGGCTTAGCCAGTATGGAAAACAGTATGGAGGTTCCTCAAAAAACTGAAAATAGAACTAATATATGATCCAGCAGCCTGGCTTCTGGATATACATCCAAAGGAAATGAAAAGTAGGATATACCCCATCTTTTATGCAATATTATTCACAATAACGAAGACATAGAAAGAATCTAAGTGTTTCTCAATGGATAAATGTATAAAGAAGATGTGCTATATGTATAAAATGGAATATTATTCAGCCATGATAAAGAAGAAAATCATGCTTACAACAACTTGGATGAAACTTGGGGACAAAACAGAGAATGACACATACTGTATGATAATCACCTATACGTGGAATCTAAACAATCCAAACTTAGAGAAATAGAAAGCAGTATACTGTTTACCAAAAGCTGAGGTGTGGTGGAAATGGAAAGATATGGGTCAGAGGGTACAAACTTCCAGTTATAAGATTAACAAGGTCTGGGATCTATAGCTAATACTGTATTATGTACTTGAAGCTGCCAAGAGAGCGGATCTTGTGTTCTCACCACAAATAAGAAATGTAATTATATGACAAGATGGAGCTGTTAGCTAATACTATGGTGATAATCCTCTTATAATACGTAAGTCTTACATCTTAAATTTACACAATGTTACATCAACTATAGCTCAATGAAGCAGAAAAAAATAAGCATTTATGATATTAAAAGAAAAGTGCACAGACAAATTAGTGGTGAGGCAATAGAAACAGTAATCAAAAACCTGTGCAAAAAGAAAAGCACAACACCAACTGATTTCATTGGTGAATTCCACCAAATATTTGAATAACAATTAATGCCAACCCTTCTCAAAGTCTTATAAAGCATATAAAGCAGAGAACACCCCCAAACTCATTCTACAAAAAGCATTACCCAGATAACAAAAATCATTACAAGAAAAGAAACCCATCAATTCATATCTCAGTTGAATATAGGATGCAATAATTATCAACAAAATACTAGCAAACAAAATTCAACTGCACATTAAAAGAATCCTAACCCATGATCAAGTGAGTTTATCCCTGGAATGCAAAGATGGCTCAATATATGCAAATCAATAAGCATGATAGCTTAGATTAACAAAATGGAAGATGAAAATCATATGATCATTTCAACAGATTCTGAAAGGCATATGACAAAACAAAACATTCATTCATTATAAAAACTCTCCACAAATTATTTTAAAAGGCTTATATAGAAGAAATGTACCTCACCACAATAAAGGCCATATATAGCAAGCCTACAGCCAACATCACATTTAATAGTGAAAGGCTGAAAGCTTTTGCTTTAAAATCAAGAGGAAGACAAGGGTGCACCCTCTCACCAGATTCTATTCAACAGAGTACTGTAAGTCTTACCAGATCGATTCGGCAAGAAAAAGAAAGAAAAGGCACCCACGTGAAAAAAGAAATAAAACTGTTTGTGTTTGGAGATAATATGATCTTATATACAGATAATGCTAAAGTGCCCACCAAAAACTATTCAAACTAACAAACAAATTCAGTAAAGCTGAATGATACAAAATCAGCATACTAAAATCAATTGCTTTTCTACACAATAAAATGAAATATCTAAAAAAGAAATAAAGAAAATAGTCCCATTTACAATAGCATCAAAAACAATAAACTATTAAGGAAGAAATTTAACCAACAAGGTGAAAGTCTGTACACTGAGAATTATAAAACATTGAAGAAAACACAAATAAATGCAAAGAGGTCTCAATTTTGTGGGATTAATATTGTTAAAAACCTATACTACCCAATAGATCTCTTGACTCAACTCATACATGAAACTATAGTTTCAAATGAAATTCCAATGGTATTTCTTACCGATACATAAAAAATAATCCTAAAATCCATATGAAACCACAAAAGACCACAAACGGCAAAAGCAATTTTGAGAAAGGAGAGATCTGAAGGCATCGCACTTCCTGATTTCAATCTATCTTTCAAAGCTGTAATAATCAGAACTGTATGGTACTGGCATAAAAACTGATACTGTATCTAGAGATATATCAAGATGTGTCACTAGAATAAAATAAACACAAAGGAAGCAAGTAAGGAGTGAAATGAGGGACAAAAAGATATAAGATGCTGTGATAAGAAAAACACCTTTTTTTTTTTTCTGAGTTGCTGCCTAGGTATTTTAGTTTGATAGTTCTGCTCACATCCAGAGTCTGGACATTTAGATAAGGACTTTAGCATAGGGTTCCCTGCACCAGTTTGCACTCACACCAGCAGTGTATGAGGGTTCCCTTCTCTGCACATCCTCTCCAACACTTGGTCTTTCCTGTCTTATTAATTATAGGCATTCTGACTGGAGTGAGGTGATCTCTCATTGTAGTTTTTATTTGCATTTGCCTGATAGATAGTGATGTTGAACGTCT